>NW_028122017.1:0-47713 GCF_965194805.1 Balaenoptera borealis | reverse complement strand
GGAATATTATTTGGGGGTCCAGCCATGGAGAAGAGTTTAGACACTAGGATAAGATAAGGAACACACCCATTATAAAGAAATCACATTAGGATTCTATTTTTAAGCCGTTCCTTAAAACATTAGTGCTTAGTAAATCTATTGGAGGCAGAAACAGTCAAGGGTAGCCTTGGGTTAGGGTTAGGCTTAGGGTTAGGGTTACGGTATGGCTTAGGGTACGGGTTCGGGGAGGGGTTCGGGTATGGCATAGGGTATGGGTTAGGGTTAGGGTTAGATTTAGTGTTAGGGTTAGGGCTCGGTTAAGGGAACGGGTTAGGATTAGGGTACGTGTTAGGGTTAGGGTAGGGGTTAGGGTTAGGGTACGCGTTAGGGTTACGGTAGTTATTAAACCTATCCCACTCTCCTGATACCCCTTAGCACGTAAAGGAATATTAGTTGGAGGTCCACCCGTGGAGAAGAGTTTAGACACTAGGATAAGATAAGGAACACACTTATTATAAAGAAATCACATTAGGATTCTCTTTTTAAGCTGTTCCTTAAAACACTAGTGCTTAGGATATCTATTGGAGGCAGAAGCAGTCAAGGGTAGCCTAAGGTTAGTGTTAGGCTTAGGGTTAGGGTTAGGGTACGGGTTAGTGTACAGGTTCGGGTTAGGGTTAGGGTTAGGGTTAGGGTTAGTGTTAGGGTTAGGGCTCGGTTTAGGGTACAGGTTAGGATTAGGGTACGTGTTAGGGTTAGGGTAGGGGTTAGGGTTAGGGTACGCGTTAGGGTTAGGGTAGTTATTAAACCTATCCCACTCTCTACATACCCCTTAGCACGTAAAGGAATATTATTTGGGCGTCCAGCCATGGAGAAGAGTTTAGACACTAGGATAAGATAAGGAACACACCCATTATAAAGAAATCACATTAGGATTCTCTTTTTAAGCTGTTCCTTAAAACACTAGTGCTTAGGAAATCTATTGGAGGCAGAAGCAGTCAAGGGTAGCCTAGGGTTAGGGTTAGGCTTAGGGTTAGTCTTAGGGTACGGCTTAGGGTACGGGTTCGGGGAGGGGTTCGGGTACGGCGTAGGGTATGTGTTAGGGTTAGGGTTAGGGTTATTGTTAGGGTTAGGGCTCGGTTTAGGGTACGGGTTAGGATTAGGGTACGTGTTAGGGTTAGGGTAGGGGTTAGGGTTAGGGTACGCGTTAGGGTTAGGGTAGTTATTAAACCTATCCCACTCTCTAGATACCCCTTAGCACGTAAAGGAATATTATTTGAGGGTCCAGCCATGGAGAAGAGTTTAGACACTAGGATAAGATAAGGAACACACCCATTATAAAGAAATCACATTAGGATTCTCTTTTTAAGCTGTTCCTTAAAACACTAGTGCTTAGGAAATCTATTGGAGGCAGAAGCAGTCAAGGGTAGCCTAGGGTTAGGGTTAGGCTTAGGGTTAGGCTTAGGGTACGGCTTAGGGTACGGGTACGGGGAGGGGTTCGGGTACGGCGTAGGGTATGGGTTAGGGTTAGGGTTAGGTTTAGTTTTAGCTTTAGGGCTCGGTTTAGGGTACGGGTTAGGATTAGGGTACGTGTTAGGGTTAGGGTAGGGGTTAGGGTTAGGGTACGCGTTAGGGTTAGGGTAGTTAGTAAACCTATCCCACTCTCTAGATACCCCTTAGCACGTAAAGGAATATTATTTGGGTGTCCAGCCACGGAGAAGAGTTTAGACACTAGGATAAGATAAGGAACACACCCATTATAAAGAAATCACATTAGGTTTCTATTTTTAAGCTGTTCCTTAAAACACTAGTGCTTAGGAAATCTATTGGAGGCAGAAGCAGTCAAGGGTAGCCTAGGGTTAGGGTTAGGCTTAGGGTTAGGCTTAGGGTATGGCTTAGGGTACGGGTTCGGGGAGGGGTTCGGGTACGGCGTAGGGTATGTGTTAGGGTTAGGGTTAGGGTTAGTGTTAGGGTTAGGGCTCGGTTTAGGGTACAGATTAGGATTAGGGTACGTGTTAGGGTTAGGGTAGGGTTTAGGGTTAGGGTACGCGTTAGGGTTAGGGTAGTTATTAAACCTATCCCACTCTCTAGATACTCCTTAGCACGTAAAGGAATATTATTTGGGGGTCCAGCCATGGAGAAGAGTTTAGACACTAGGATAAGATAAGGAACACACCCATTATAAAGAAATCACATAAGGATTCTCTTTTTAAGCTGTTCCTTAAAACTCTAGTGCTTAGGAAATCTATTGGAGGCAGAAACAGTCAAGGGTAGCTTAGGGATAGGGTTAGGCTTAGGGTTAGGGTTACGGTACGGCTTAGGATACGGGTTCGGGGAGGGTTTCGGGTACGGCATAGGGTATGGGTTAGGGTTAGGGTTAGGTTTAGTGTTAGGTTTAGGGCTCGGTTAAGGTAACGGGTTAGGATTAGGGTACGTGTTAGGGTTAGGGTAGGGGTTAGGGTTAGGGTACGCGTTAGGGTTAGGCTAGTTATTAAACCTATCCCACTCTCTAGATACCCCTTAGCACGTAAAGGAATATTAGTTGGAGGTCCACCCGTGGAGAAGAGTTTAGACACTAGGATAAGATAAGGAACACACCTATTATAAAGAAATCACATTAGGATTCTCTTTTTAAGCTGTTCCTTAAAACACTAGTGCTTAGGAAATCTATTGGAGGCAGAAGCAGTCAAGGGTAGCCTAAGGTTAGGGTTAGGCTTAGGGTTAGGGTTAGGGTACGGCTTAGTGTACGGGTTCGGGTTCGGGTTAGGGTTAGGGTTAGGGTTAGGGTACGGCTTAGGGTACGGGTTCGGGGAGGGGTTCGGATACGGCGTAGGGTATGTGTTAGGGTTAGGGTTAGGGTTAGTGCTCGGTTTAGGGTACGGGTTAAGATTAGGGTACGTGTTAGGGTTAGGGTAGGGTTTAGGTTTAGGGTACGCGTTAGGGTTAGGGTAGTTATTAAACCTATCCCACACTCTAGATACCCCTTAGCACGTAAAGGAATATTATTTGGGGTTCCAGCCATGGAGTAGAGTTTAGACACAAGGATAAGATAAGGAACACACCCATTATAAAGAAATCACATTAGGATTCCCTTTTTAAGCCATTCCTTAAAACACTAGTGCTTAGGAAATCTATTGGAGGCAGAAACAGTCAAGGGTAGCCTAGGGTTAGGGTTAGGCTTAGGGTTAGGGTTACGGTACGGCTTAGGGTACGGGTTCGGGGAGGGGTTCGGGTACGGCGTAGGGTATGGGTTAGGGTTAGGGTTAGGTTTAGTGTTAGGGTTAGGGCTCGGTTTAGGGTACGGGTTAGGATTAGGGTACGTGTTAGGGTTAGGGTAGGGGTTAGGGTTAGGGAATGCGTTAGGGTTAGGGTAGTTATTAAACCTATCCCACTCTCTAGATACCCCTTAGCACGTAAAGGAATATTAGTTGGAGGTCCAGCCGTGGAGAAGAGTTTAGACACTAGGATAAGATAAGGAACACACCTATTATAAAGAAATCACATTAGGATTCTCTTTTTAAGCTGTTCCTTAAAACACTAGTGCTTAGGAAATCTATTGGAGGCAGAAGCAGTCAAGGGTAGCCTAAGGTTAGGGTTAGGCTTAGGGTTAGGCTTAGGGTACGGCTTAGGTTCCGGGTTCCGGGAGGGGTTCGGGTACGGCGTAGGGTATGGGTTAGGGTTAGGGTTAGGTTTAGTTTTAGCTTTAGGGCTCGATTTAGGGTACGGTTTAGGGTTAGGGTTAGGGTTAGGGTTAGGGTTAGGGTTAGGGTTAGGGTTAGGGCTCGGTTTAGGGTACGGGTTCGGATTAGGGTACGTGTTAGGGTTAGGGTAGGGGTTAGGGTTAGGGTACGCGTTAGGGTTAGGGTAGTTATTAAACCTATCGCACTGTCTAGATACCCCTTAGCACGTAAAGGAATATTATTTGGGGGTCCAGCCATGGAGAAGAGTCTAGACACTAGGATAAGATAAGGAACACACCCATTATAAAGAAATCACATTAGGATTCTCTTTTTAAGCTGTTCCTTAAAACACTAGTGCTTAGGAAATCTATTGGAGGCAGAAGCAGTCAAGGGTAGCCTAGGGTTAGGGTTAGGCTGATGGTTAGGCTTAGGGTACGGCTTAGGGTACGGGTTCGGGGAGGGGTTCGGGTACAACGTAGGGTATGTGTTAGGGTTAGGGTTAGGGTTAGTGTTAAGGTTAGGGCTCGGTTTAGGGTACGGGTTAGGATTAGGGTACGTGTTAGGGTTAGGGTAGGGGTTAGAGTTAGGGTACGCGTTAGGGTTAGGGTAGTTATTAAACCTATCCCACTCTCTAGATACCCCTTAGCACGTAAAGGAATATTATTTGGGGGTCCAGCCATGGAGAAGAGTTTAGACACTAGGATAAGATAAGGAACACACCCATTATAAAGAAATCACATTAGGATTCCCTTTTTAAGCTGTTCCTTAAAACACTAGTGTTTAGGAAATCTATTGGAGGCAGAAGCAGTGAAGGGTAGCCTAGGGTTAGGGTTAGGCTTAGGGTTAGGCTTAGGGTACGGCTTAGGGTACGGGTTCGGGGAGGGGTGCGGGTACGGCGTAGGGTATGGGTTAGGGTTAGGGTTAGGGTTAGTGTTAGGGTTAGTGCTCGGTTTAGGGTACGGGTTAGGATTAGGGTACGTGTTAGGGTTAGGGTAGGGGTTAGGGTTAGGGTACGCGTTAGGGTTAGGGTAGTTATTAAACCTATCCCACTCTCTAGATACCCCTTAGCACGTAAAGGAATATTATTTGGGGGTCCAGCCATGGAGAAGAGTTTAGACACTAGGATAAATAAGGAACACACCCATTATAAAGAAATCACATTAGGATTCTCTTTTTAAGCTGTTCCTTAAAACACTACTGCTTAGGAAATCTATTGGAGGCAGAAGCAGTCAAGGTTAGCCTAGGGTTAGGGTTAGGCTTAGGGTTAGGGTTAGGGTACGGCTTAGGGTACGGGTTCGCGGAGGGGTTCGGTTACGGCGTAGGGTATGGGTTAGGGTTAGGGTTAGGGTTAGTGTTAGGGTTAGGGCTCGGTTTAGGGTACGGGTTAGGATTAGGGTACGTGTTAGGGTTAGGGTAGGGGTTAGGGTTAGGGTACGCGTTAGGGTTAGGGTAGTTAGTAAACCTATCCCACTCTCTAGATACCCCTTAGCACGTAAGGGAATATTATTTGGGGGTCCAGCCATGGAGAAGAGTTTAGACATTAGGATAAGATAAGGAACACACCCATTATAAAGAAATCACATTAGGATTCTCTTTTTAAGCTGTTCCTTAAAACACTAGTGCTTAGGAAATCTATTGGAGGCAGAAGCAGTCAAGGGAAGCCTAGGGTTAGGATTAGGCTGAGGGTTAGGCTTAGGGTACGGCTTAGGGTACGGGTTCGGGGAGGGGTTCGGGTACAGCGTAGGGTATGTGTTAGGGTTAGGGTTAGGGTTAGTGTTAAGGTTAGGGCTCGGTTTAGGGTACGGGTTAGGATTAGGGTACGTGTTAGGGTTAGGGTAGGGGTTAGAGTTAGGGTACGCGTTAGGGTTAGGGTAGTTATTAAACCTATCCCACTCTCTAGATACCCCTTAGCACGTAAAGGAATATTATTTGGGGGTCCAGCCATGGAGAAGAGTTTAGACACTAGGATAAGATAAGGAACACACCCATTATAAAGAAATCACATTAGGATTCTATTTTTAAGCCGTTCCTTAAAACATTAGTGCTTAGGAAATCTATTGGAGGCAGAAACAGTCAAGGGTAGCCTTGGGTTAGGGTTAGGCTTAGGGTTAGGGTTACGGTATGGCTTAGGGTACGGGTTCGGGGAGGGGTTCGGGTACGGCATAGGGTATGGGTTAGGGTTAGGGTTAGGTTTAGTGTTAGGGTTAGGGCTCGGTTAAGGGAACGGGTTAGGATTAGGGTACGTGTTAGGGTTAGGGTAGGGGTTAGGGTTAGGGTACGCGTTAGGGTTACGGTAGTTATTAAACCTATCCCACTCTCCTGATACCCCTTAGCACGTAAAGGAATATTAGTTGGTGGTCCACCCGTGGAGAAGAGTTTAGACACTAGGATAAGATAAGGAACACACTTATTATAAAGAAATCACATTAGGATTCTCTTTTTAAGCTGTTCCTTAAAACACTAGTGCTTAGGATATCTATTGGAGGCAGAAGCAGTCAAGGGTAGCCTAAGGTTAGTGTTAGGCTTAGGGTTAGGGTTAGGGTACGGGTTAGTGTACAGGTTCGGGTTAGGGTTAGGGTTAGGGTTAGGGTTAGTGTTAGGGTTAGGGCTCGGTTTAGGGTACGGGTTAGGATTAGGGTACGTGTTAGGGTTAGGGTAGGGGTTAGGGTTAGGGTACGCGTTAGGGTTAGGGTAGTTATTAAACCTATCCCACTCTCTAGATACCCCTTAGCACGTAAAGGAATATTATTTGGGGGTCCAGCCATGGAGAAGAGTTTAGACACTAGGATAAGATAAGGAACACACCCATTATAAAGAAGTCACATTAGGATTCTATTTTTAAGCTGTTCCTTAAAACACTAGTGCTTAGGAAATCTATTGGAGGCAGAAGCAGTCAAGGGTAGCCTAGGTTTAGGGTTAGGCTTAGGGTTAGGCTTAGGGTACGGGTTCGGGGAGGGGTTCGGGTACGGCGTAGGGTATGTGTTAGGGTTAGGGTTAGGGTTATTGTTAGGGTTAGGGCTCGGTTTCGGGTACAGGTTAGGATTAGGGTACGTGTTAGGGTTAGGGTAGGGTTTAGGGTTAGGGTACGCTTTAGGGTTAGGGTAGTTATTAAACCTATCCCACTCTCTAGATACCCCTTAGCACGTAAAGGAATATTTTTTGGGGGTCCAGCCATGGAGAAGATTTTAGACACTAGGATAAGATAAGGAACACACCTATTATAAAGAAATCACATTAGGATTCTCTTTTTAAGCTGTTCCTTAAAACACTAGTGCTTAGGAAATCTATTGGAGGCAGAAGCAGTCAAGGGTAGCCTAAGGTTAGGGTTAGGCTTAGGATTAGGGTTAGGGTACGGCTTAGTGTACAGGTTCGGGTTAGGGTTAGGGTTAGGGTTAGGGTTAGTGTTAGGGTTAGGGCTCGGTTTAGGGTACGGGTTAGGATTAGGGTACGTGTTAGGGTTAGGGTAGGGGTTAGGGTTAGGGTACGCGTTAGGATTAGGGTAGTTATTAAACCTATCCCACTCTCTAGATACCCCTTAGCACATAAAGGAATATTATTTGGGGGTCCAGCCATGGAGAAGAGTTTAGACACTAGGATAAGATAAGGAACACACCCATTATAAAGAAATCACATTAGGATTCTCTTTTTAAGCTGTTCCTTAAAACACTAGTGCTTAGGAAATCTATTGGAGGCAGAAGCAGTCAAGGGTAGCCTAGTGTTAGGGTTAGGCTTAGGGTTAGGCTTAGGGTACGGCTTAGGGTACGGGTTCGGGGAGGGGTTCGGGTACGGCGTAGGGTATGGGTTAGGGTTAGAGTTAGGTTTAGTTTTAGCTTTAGGGCTCGATTTAGGGTACGGTTTTGGATTAGGGTACGTGTTAGGGTTAGGGTAGGGGTTAGGGTTAGGGTACGCGTTAGGGTTAGGGTAATTATTAAAACTATCCCACTCTCTAGATACCCCTTAGCACGTAAAGGAATATTATTTGGGGGTCCAGCCATGGAGAAGAGTTTAGACACAAGGATAAGATAAGGAACACACCCATTATAAAGAAATCACATTAGGATTCTCTTTTTAAGCCGTTCCTTAAAACACTAGTGCTTGGAAAATCTATTGGAGGCAGAAGCAGTCACGGGTAGCATAGGGTTAGCGTTAGGCTTAGCTTTAGGCTTAAGGTACGGCTTAGTGTACGGGTTCGGGGAGGGGTTCGGGTACGGCGTAGGGTATGGGTTAGGGTTAGGGTTAGGGTTAGTGTTAGGATTAGGGCTCGGTTTAGGGTATGGGTAAGGATTAGGATACGTGTTAGGGTTAGGGTAGGGGTTAGGGTTAGGGTACGCGTTAGGGTTAGGGTAGTTATTAAACCTATCCCACTCTCTACATACCCCTTAGCACGTAAAGGAATATTATTTGGGCGTCCAGCCATGGAGAAGAGTTTAGACACTAGGATAAGATAAGGAACACACCCATTATAAAGAAATCACATTAGGTTTCTATTTTTAAGCTGTTCCTTAAAACACTAGTGCTTAGGAAATCTATTGGAGGCAGAAGCAGTCAAGGGTAGCCTAGGGTTAGGGTTAGGCTTAGGGTTAGGCTTAGGGTATGGCTTAGGGTACGGGTTCGGGGAGGGGTTCGGGTACGGCGTAGGGTATGTGTTAGGGTTAGGGTTAGGGTTAGTGTTAGGGTTAGGGCTCGGTTTAGGGTACAGATTAGGATTAGGGTACGTGTTAGGGTTAGGGTAGGGTTTAGGGTTAGGGTACGCGTTAGGGTTAGGGTAGTTATTAAACCTATCCCACTCTCTAGATACTCCTTAGCACGTAAAGGAATATTATTTGGGGGTCCAGCCATGGAGAAGAGTTTAGACACTAGGATAAGATAAGGAACACACCCATTATAAAGAAATCACATAAGGATTCTCTTTTTAAGCTGTTCCTTAAAACTCTAGTGCTTAGGAAATCTATTGGAGGCAGAAACAGTCAAGGGTAGCTTAGGGATAGGGTTAGGCTTAGGGTTAGGGTTACGGTACGGCTTAGGATACGGGTTCGGGGAGGGTTTCGGGTACGGCATAGGGTATGGGTTAGGGTTAGGGTTAGGTTTAGTGTTAGGTTTAGGTCTCGGTTAAGGTAACGGGTTAGGATTAGGGTACGTGTTAGGGTTAGGGTAGGGGTTAGGGTTAGGGTACGCGTTAGGGTTAGGCTAGTTATTAAACCTATCCCACTCTCTAGATACCCCTTAGCATGTAAAGGAATATTAGTTGGAGGTCCACCCGTGGAGAAGAGTTTAGACACTAGGATAAGATAAGGAACACACCTATTATAAAGAAATCACATTAGGATTCTCTTTTTAAGCTGTTCCTTAAAACACTAGTGCTTAGGAAATCTATTGGAGGCAGAAGCAGTCAAGGGTAGCCTAAGGTTAGGGTTAGGCTTAGGGTTAGGGTTAGGGTACGGCTTAGTGTACGGGTTCGGGTTAGGGTTAGGGTTAGGGTTAGGGTTAGGGTACGGCTTAGGGTACGGGTTCGGGGAGGGGTTCGGATACGGCGTAGGGTATGTGTTAGGGTTAGGGTTAGGGTTAGTGCTCGGTTTAGGGTACGGGTTAAGATTAGGGTACGTGTTAGGGTTAGGGTAGGGTTTAGGTTTAGGGTACGCGTTAGGGTTAGGGTAGTTATTAAACCTATCCCACACTCTAGATACCCCTTAGCACGTAAAGGAATATTATTTGGGGTTCCAGCCATGGAGTAGAGTTTAGACACAAGGATAAGATAAGGAACACACCCATTATAAAGAAATCACATTAGGATTCCCTTTTTAAGCCATTCCTTAAAACACTAGTGCTTAGGAAATCTATTGGAGGCAGAAACAGTCAAGGGTAGCCTAGGGTTAGGGTTAGGCTTAGGGTTAGGGTTACGGTACGGCTTAGGGTACGGGTTCGGGGAGGGGTTCGGGTACGGCGTAGGGTATGGGTTAGGGTTAGGGTTAGGTTTAGTGTTAGGGTTAGGGCTCGGTTTAGGGTACGGGTTAGGATTAGGGTACGTGTTAGGGTTAGGGTAGGGGTTAGGGTTAGGGAATGCGTTAGGGTTAGGGTAGTTATTAAACCTATCCCACTCTCTAGATACCCCTTAGCACGTAAAGGAATATTAGTTGGAGGTCCAGCCGTGGAGAAGAGTTTAGAGACTAGGATAAGATAAGGAACACACCTATTATAAAGAAATCACATTAGGATTCTCTTTTTAAGCTGTTCCTTAAAACACTAGTGCTTAGGAAATCTATTGGAGGCAGAAGCAGTCAAGGGTAGCCTAAGGTTAGGGTTAGGCTTAGGGTTAGGCTTAGGGTACGGCTTAGGTTACGGGTTCCGGGAGGTGTTCGGGTACGGCGTAGGGTATGGGTTAGGGTTAGGGTTAGGTTTAGTTTTAGCTTTAGGGCTCGATTTAGGGTACGGTTTAGGGTTAGGGTTAGGGTTAGGGTTAGGGTTAGGGTTAGGGTTAGGGTTAGGGCTCGGCTTAGGGTACGGGTTCGGATTAGGGTACGTGTTAGGGTTAGGGTAGGGGTTAGGGTTAGGGTACGCGTTAGGGTTAGGGTAGTTATTAAACCTATCGCACTGTCTAGATACCCCTTAGCACGTAAAGGAATATTATTTGGGGGTCCAGCCATGGAGAAGAGTCTAGACACTAGGATAAGATAAGGAACACACCCATTATAAAGAAATCACATTAGGATTCTCTTTTTAAGCTGTTCCTTAAAACACTAGTGCTTAGGAAATCTATTGGAGGCAGAAGCAGTCAAGGGAAGCCTAGGGTTAGGATTAGGCTGAGGGTTAGGCTTAGGGTACGGCTTAGGGTACGGGTTCGGGGAGGGGTTCGGGTACAGCGTAGGGTATGTGTTAGGGTTAGGGTTAGGGTTAGTGTTAAGGTTAGGGCTCGGTTTAGGGTACGGGTTAGGATTAGGGTACGTGTTAGGGTTAGGGTAGGGGTTAGAGTTAGGGTACGCGTTAGGGTTAGGGTAGTTATTAAACCTATCCCACTCTCTAGATACCCCTTAGCACGTAAAGGAATATTATTTGGGGGTCCAGCCATGGAGAAGAGTTTAGACACTAGGATAAGATAAGGAACACACCCATTATAAAGAAATCACATTAGGATTCTATTTTTAAGCCGTTCCTTAAAACATTAGTGCTTAGGAAATCTATTGGAGGCAGAAACAGTCAAGGGTAGCCTTGGGTTAGGGTTAGGCTTAGGGTTAGGGTTACGGTATGGCTTAGGGTACGGGTTCGGGGAGGGGTTCGGGTACGGCATAGGGTATGGGTTAGGGTTAGGGTTAGGTTTAGTGTTAGGGTTAGGGCTCGGTTAAGGGAACGGGTTAGGATTAGGGTACGTGTTAGGGTTAGGGTAGGGGTTAGGGTTAGGGTACGCGTTAGGGTTACGGTAGTTATTAAACCTATCCCACTCTCCTGATACCCCTTAGCACGTAAAGGAATCTTAGTTGGAGGTCCACCCGTGGAGAAGAGTTTAGACACTAGGATAAGATAAGGAACACACTTATTATAAAGAAATCACATTAGGATTCTCTTTTTAAGCTGTTCCTTAAAACACTAGTGCTTAGGATATCTATTGGAGGCAGAAGCAGTCAAGGGTAGCCTAAGGTTAGTGTTAGGCTTAGGGTTAGGGTTAGGGTACGGGTTAGTGTACAGGTTCGGGTTAGGGTTAGGGTTAGGGTTAGGGTTAGTGTTAGGGTTAGGGCTCGGTTTAGGGTACAGGTTAGGATTAGGGTACGTGTTAGGGTTAGGGTAGGGGTTAGGGTTAGGGTACGCGTTAGGGTTAGGGTAGTTATTAAACCTATCCCACTCTCTACATACCCCTTAGCACGTAAAGGAATATTATTTGGGCGTCCAGCCATGGAGAAGAGTTTAGACACTAGGATAAGATAAGGAACACACCCATTATAAAGAAATCACATTAGGATTCTCTTTTTAAGCTGTTCCTTAAAACACTAGTGCTTAGGAAATCTATTGGAGGCAGAAGCAGTCAAGGGTAGCCTAGGGTTAGGGTTAGGCTTAGGGTTAGTCTTAGGGTACGGCTTAGGGTACGGGTTCGGGGAGGGGTTCGGGTACGGCGTAGGGTATGTGTTAGGGTTAGGGTTAGGGTTAGTGTTAGGGTTAGGGCTCGGTTTAGGGTACAGATTAGGATTAGGGTACGTGTTAGGGTTAGGGTAGGGTTTAGGGTTAGGGTACGCGTTAGGGTTAGGGTAGTTATTAAACCTATCCCACTCTCTAGATACTCCTTAGCACGTAAAGGAATATTATTTGGGGGTCCAGCCATGGAGAAGAGTTTAGACACTAGGATAAGATAAGGAACACACCCATTATAAAGAAATCACATAAGGATTCTCTTTTTAAGCTGTTCCTTAAAACTCTAGTGCTTAGGAAATCTATTGGAGGCAGAAACAGTCAAGGGTAGCTTAGGGATAGGGTTAGGCTTAGGGTTAGGGTTACGGTACGGCTTAGGATACGGGTTCGGGGAGGGTTTCGGGTACGGCATAGGGTATGGGTTAGGGTTAGGGTTAGGTTTAGTGTTAGGTTTAGGGCTCGGTTAAGGTAACGGGTTAGGATTAGGGTACGTGTTAGGGTTAGGGTAGGGGTTAGGGTTAGGGTACGCGTTAGGGTTAGGCTAGTTATTAAACCTATCCCACTCTCTAGATACCCCTTAGCACGTAAAGGAATATTAGTTGGAGGTCCACCCGTGGAGAAGAGTTTAGACACTAGGATAAGATAAGGAACACACCTATTATAAAGAAATCACATTAGGATTCTCTTTTTAAGCTGTTCCTTAAAACACTAGTGCTTAGGAAATCTATTGGAGGCAGAAGCAGTCAAGGGTAGCCTAAGGTTAGGGTTAGGCTTAGGGTTAGGGTTAGGGTACGGCTTAGTGTACGGGTTCGGGTTAGGGTTAGGGTTAGGGTTAGGGTTAGGGTACGGCTTAGGGTACGGGTTCGGGGAGGGGTTCGGATACGGCGTAGGGTATGTGTTAGGGTTAGGGTTAGGGTTAGTGCTCGGTTTAGGGTACGGGTTAAGATTAGGGTACGTGTTAGGGTTAGGGTAGGGTTTAGGTTTAGGGTACGCGTTAGGGTTAGGGTAGTTATGAAACCTATCCCACACTCTAGATACCCCTTAGCACGTAAAGGAATATTATTTGGGGTTCCAGCCATGGAGTAGAGTTTAGACACAAGGATAAGATAAGGAACACACCCATTATAAAGAAATCACATTAGGATTCCCTTTTTAAGCCATTCCTTAAAACACTAGTGCTTAGGAAATCTATTGGAGGCAGAAACAGTCAAGGGTAGCCTAGGGTTAGGGTTAGGCTTAGGGTTAGGGTTACGGTACGGCTTAGGGTACGGGTTCGGGGAGGGGTTCGGGTACGGCGTAGGGTATGGGTTAGGGTTAGGGTTAGGTTTAGTGTTAGGGTTAGGGCTCGGTTTAGGGTACGGGTTAGGATTAGGGTACGTGTTAGGGTTAGGGTAGGGGTTAGGGTTAGGGAATGCGTTAGGGTTAGGGTAGTTATTAAACCTATCCCACTCTCTAGATACCCCTTAGCACGTAAAGGAATATTAGTTGGAGGTCCAGCCGTGGAGAAGAGTTTAGAGACTAGGATAAGATAAGGAACACACCTATTATAAAGAAATCACATTAGGATTCTCTTTTTAAGCTGTTCCTTAAAACACTAGTGCTTAGGAAATCTATTGGAGGCAGAAGCAGTCAAGGGTAGCCTAAGGTTAGGGTTAGGCTTAGGGTTAGGCTTAGGGTACGGCTTAGGTTACGGGTTCCGGGAGGTGTTCGGGTACGGCGTAGGGTATGGGTTAGGGTTAGGGTTAGGTTTAGTTTTAGCTTTAGGGCTCGATTTAGGGTACGGTTTAGGGTTAGGGTTAGGGTTAGGGTTAGGGTTAGGGTTAGGGTTAGGGTTAGGGCTCGGCTTAGGGTACGGGTTCGGATTAGGGTACGTGTTAGGGTTAGGGTAGGGGTTAGGGTTAGGGTACGCGTTAGGGTTAGGGTAGTTATTAAACCTATCGCACTGTCTAGATACCCCTTAGCACGTAAAGGAATATTATTTGGGGGTCCAGCCATGGAGAAGAGTCTAGACACTAGGATAAGATAAGGAACACACCCATTATAAAGAAATCACATTAGGATTCTCTTTTTAAGCTGTTCCTTAAAACACTAGTGCTTAGGAAATCTATTGGAGGCAGAAGCAGTCAAGGGAAGCCTAGGGTTAGGATTAGGCTGAGGGTTAGGCTTAGGGTACGGCTTAGGGTACGGGTTCGGGGAGGGGTTCGGGTACAGCGTAGGGTATGTGTTAGGGTTAGGGTTAGGGTTAGTGTTAAGGTTAGGGCTCGGTTTAGGGTACGGGTTAGGATTAGGGTACGTGTTAGGGTTAGGGTAGGGGTTAGAGTTAGGGTACGCGTTAGGGTTAGGGTAGTTATTAAACCTATCCCACTCTCTAGATACCCCTTAGCACGTAAAGGAATATTATTTGGGGGTCCAGCCATGGAGAAGAGTTTAGACACTAGGATAAGATAAGGAACACACCCATTATAAAGAAATCACATTAGGATTCTATTTTTAAGCCGTTCCTTAAAACATTAGTGCTTAGGAAATCTATTGGAGGCAGAAACAGTCAAGGGTAGCCTTGGGTTAGGGTTAGGCTTAGGGTTAGGGTTACGGTATGGCTTAGGGTACGGGTTCGGGGAGGGGTTCGGGTACGGCATAGGGTATGGGTTAGGGTTAGGGTTAGGTTTAGTGTTAGGGTTAGGGCTCGGTTAAGGGAACGGGTTAGGATTAGGGTACGTGTTAGGGTTAGGGTAGGGGTTAGGGTTAGGGTACGCGTTAGGGTTACGGTAGTTATTAAACCTATCCCACTCTCCTGATACCCCTTAGCACGTAAAGGAATCTTAGTTGGAGGTCCACCCGTGGAGAAGAGTTTAGACACTAGGATAAGATAAGGAACACACTTATTATAAAGAAATCACATTAGGATTCTCTTTTTAAGCTGTTCCTTAAAACACTAGTGCTTAGGATATCTATTGGAGGCAGAAGCAGTCAAGGGTAGCCTAAGGTTAGTGTTAGGCTTAGGGTTAGGGTTAGGGTACGGGTTAGTGTACAGGTTCGGGTTAGGGTTAGGGTTAGGGTTAGGGTTAGTGTTAGGGTCAGGGCTCGGTTTAGGGTACAGGTTAGGATTAGGGTACGTGTTAGGGTTAGGGTAGGGGTTAGGGTTAGGGTACGCGTTAGGGTTAGGGTAGTTATTAAACCTATCCCACTCTCTACATACCCCTTAGCACGTAAAGGAATATTATTTGGGCGTCCAGCCATGGAGAAGAGTTTAGACACTAGGATAAGATAAGGAACACACCCATTATAAAGAAATCACATTAGGATTCTCTTTTTAAGCTGTTCCTTAAAACACTAGTGCTTAGGAAATCTATTGGAGGCAGAAGCAGTCAAGGGTAGCCTAGGGTTAGGGTTAGGCTTAGGGTTAGTCTTAGGGTACGGCTTAGGGTACGGGTTCGGGGAGGGGTTCGGGTACGGCGTAGGGTATGTGTTAGGGTTAGGGTTAGGGTTATTGTTAGGGTTAGGGCTCGGTTTAGGGTACGGGTTAGGATTAGGGTACGTGTTAGGGTTAGGGTAGGGGTTAGGGTTAGGGTACGCGTTAGGGTTAGGGTAGTTATTAAACCTATCCCACTCTCTAGATACCCCTTAGCACGTAAAGGAATATTATTTGAGGGTCCAGCCATGGAGAAGAGTTTAGACACTAGGATAAGATAAGGAACACACCCATTATAAAGAAATCACATTAGGATTCTCTTTTTAAGCTGTTCCTTAAAACACTAGTGCTTAGGAAATCTATTGGAGGCAGAAGCAGTCAAGGGTAGCCTAGGGTTAGGGTTAGGCTTAGGGTTAGGCTTAGGGTACGGCTTAGGGTACGGGTACGGGGAGGGGTTCGGGTACGGCGTAGGGTATGGGTTAGGGTTAGGGTTAGGTTTAGTTTTAGCTTTAGGGCTCGGTTTAGGGTACGGGTTAGGATTAGGGTACGTGTTAGGGTTAGGGTAGGGGTTAGGGTTAGGGTACGCGTTAGGGTTAGGGTAGTTAGTAAACCTATCCCACTCTCTAGATACCCCTTAGCACGTAAAGGAATATTATTTGGGTGTCCAGCCACGGAGAAGAGTTTAGACACTAGGATAAGATAAGGAACACACCCATTATAAAGAAATCACATTAGGTTTCTATTTTTAAGCTGTTCCTTAAAACACTAGTGCTTAGGAAATCTATTGGAGGCAGAAGCAGTCAAGGGTAGCCTAGGGTTAGGGTTAGGCTTAGGGTTAGGCTTAGGGTATGGCTTAGGGTACGGGTTCGGGGAGGGGTTCGGGTACGGCGTAGGGTATGTGTTAGGGTTAGGGTTAGGGTTAGTGTTAGGGTTAGGGCTCGGTTTAGGGTACAGATTAGGATTAGGGTACGTGTTAGGGTTAGGGTAGGGTTTAGGGTTAGGGTACGCGTTAGGGTTAGGGTAGTTATTAAACCTATCCCACTCTCTAGATACTCCTTAGCACGTAAAGGAATATTATTTGGGGGTCCAGCCATGGAGAAGAGTTTAGACACTAGGATAAGATAAGGAACACACCCATTATAAAGAAATCACATAAGGATTCTCTTTTTAAGCTGTTCCTTAAAACTCTAGTGCTTAGGAAATCTATTGGAGGCAGAAACAGTCAAGGGTAGCTTAGGGATAGGGTTAGGCTTAGGGTTAGGGTTACGGTACGGCTTAGGATACGGGTTCGGGGAGGGTTTCGGGTACGGCATAGGGTATGGGTTAGGGTTAGGGTTAGGTTTAGTGTTAGGTTTAGGGCTCGGTTAAGGTAACGGGTTAGGATTAGGGTACGTGTTAGGGTTAGGGTAGGGGTTAGGGTTAGGGTACGCGTTAGGGTTAGGCTAGTTATTAAACCTATCCCACTCTCTAGATACCCCTTAGCACGTAAAGGAATATTAGTTGGAGGTCCACCCGTGGAGAAGAGTTTAGACACTAGGATAAGATAAGGAACACACCTATTATAAAGAAATCACATTAGGATTCTCTTTTTAAGCTGTTCCTTAAAACACTAGTGCTTAGGAAATCTATTGGAGGCAGAAGCAGTCAAGGGTAGCCTAAGGTTAGGGTTAGGCTTAGGGTTAGGGTTAGGGTACGGCTTAGTGTACGGGTTCGGGTTCGGGTTAGGGTTAGGGTTAGGGTTAGGGTACGGCTTAGGGTACGGGTTCGGGGAGGGGTTCGGATACGGCGTAGGGTATGTGTTAGGGTTAGGGTTAGGGTTAGTGCTCGGTTTAGGGTACGGGTTAAGATTAGGGTACGTGTTAGGGTTAGGGTAGGGTTTAGGTTTAGGGTACGCGTTAGGGTTAGGGTAGTTATTAAACCTATCCCACACTCTAGATACCCCTTAGCACGTAAAGGAATATTATTTGGGGTTCCAGCCATGGAGTAGAGTTTAGACACAAGGATAAGATAAGGAACACACCCATTATAAAGAAATCACATTAGGATTCCCTTTTTAAGCCATTCCTTAAAACACTAGTGCTTAGGAAATCTATTGGAGGCAGAAACAGTCAAGGGTAGCCTAGGGTTAGGGTTAGGCTTAGGGTTAGGGTTACGGTACGGCTTAGGGTACGGGTTCGGGGAGGGGTTCGGGTACGGCGTAGGGTATGGGTTAGGGTTAGGGTTAGGTTTAGTGTTAGGGTTAGGGCTCGGTTTAGGGTACGGGTTAGGATTAGGGTACGTGTTAGGGTTAGGGTAGGGGTTAGGGTTAGGGAATGCGTTAGGGTTAGGGTAGTTATTAAACCTATCCCACTCTCTAGATACCCCTTAGCACGTAAAGGAATATTAGTTGGAGGTCCAGCCGTGGAGAAGAGTTTAGACACTAGGATAAGATAAGGAACACACCTATTATAAAGAAATCACATTAGGATTCTCTTTTTAAGCTGTTCCTTAAAACACTAGTGCTTAGGAAATCTATTGGAGGCAGAAGCAGTCAAGGGTAGCCTAAGGTTAGGGTTAGGCTTAGGGTTAGGCTTAGGGTACGGCTTAGGTTCCGGGTTCCGGGAGGGGTTCGGGTACGGCGTAGGGTATGGGTTAGGGTTAGGGTTAGGTTTAGTTTTAGCTTTAGGGCTCGATTTAGGGTACGGTTTAGGGTTAGGGTTAGGGTTAGGGTTAGGGTTAGGGTTAGGGTTAGGGTTAGGGCTCGGTTTAGGGTACGGGTTCGGATTAGGGTACGTGTTAGGGTTAGGGTAGGGGTTAGGGTTAGGGTACGCGTTAGGGTTAGGGTAGTTATTAAACCTATCGCACTGTCTAGATACCCCTTAGCACGTAAAGGAATATTATTTGGGGGTCCAGCCATGGAGAAGAGTCTAGACACTAGGATAAGATAAGGAACACACCCATTATAAAGAAATCACATTAGGATTCTCTTTTTAAGCTGTTCCTTAAAACACTAGTGCTTAGGAAATCTATTGGAGGCAGAAGCAGTCAAGGGTAGCCTAGGGTTAGGGTTAGGCTGATGGTTAGGCTTAGGGTACGGCTTAGGGTACGGGTTCGGGGAGGGGTTCGGGTACAACGTAGGGTATGTGTTAGGGTTAGGGTTAGGGTTAGTGTTAAGGTTAGGGCTCGGTTTAGGGTACGGGTTAGGATTAGGGTACGTGTTAGGGTTAGGGTAGGGGTTAGAGTTAGGGTACGCGTTAGGGTTAGGGTAGTTATTAAACCTATCCCACTCTCTAGATACCCCTTAGCACGTAAAGGAATATTATTTGGGGGTCCAGCCATGGAGAAGAGTTTAGACACTAGGATAAGATAAGGAACACACCCATTATAAAGAAATCACATTAGGATTCCCTTTTTAAGCTGTTCCTTAAAACACTAGTGTTTAGGAAATCTATTGGAGGCAGAAGCAGTGAAGGGTAGCCTAGGGTTAGGGTTAGGCTTAGGGTTAGGCTTAGGGTACGGCTTAGGGTACGGGTTCGGGGAGGGGTGCGGGTACGGCGTAGGGTATGGGTTAGGGTTAGGGTTAGGGTTAGTGTTAGGGTTAGTGCTCGGTTTAGGGTACGGGTTAGGATTAGGGTACGTGTTAGGGTTAGGGTAGGGGTTAGGGTTAGGGTACGCGTTAGGGTTAGGGTAGTTATTAAACCTATCCCACTCTCTAGATACCCCTTAGCACGTAAAGGAATATTATTTGGGGGTCCAGCCATGGAGAAGAGTTTAGACACTAGGATAAGATAAGGAACACACCCATTATAAAGAAATCACATTAGGATTCTATTTTTAAGCCGTTCCTTAAAACATTAGTGCTTAGTAAATCTATTGGAGGCAGAAACAGTCAAGGGTAGCCTTGGGTTAGGGTTAGGCTTAGGGTTAGGGTTACGGTATGGCTTAGGGTACGGGTTCGGGGAGGGGTTCGGGTATGGCATAGGGTATGGGTTAGGGTTAGGGTTAGGTTTAGTGTTAGGGTTAGGGCTCGGTTAAGGGAACGGGTTAGGATTAGGGTACGTGTTAGGGTTAGGGTAGGGGTTAGGGTTAGGGTACGCGTTAGGGTTACGGTAGTTATTAAACCTATCCCACTCTCCTGATACCCCTTAGCACGTAAAGGAATATTAGTTGGAGGTCCACCCGTGGAGAAGAGTTTAGACACTAGGATAAGATAAGGAACACACTTATTATAAAGAAATCACATTAGGATTCTCTTTTTAAGCTGTTCCTTAAAACACTAGTGCTTAGGATATCTATTGGAGGCAGAAGCAGTCAAGGGTAGCCTAAGGTTAGTGTTAGGCTTAGGGTTAGGGTTAGGGTACGGGTTAGTGTACAGGTTCGGGTTAGGGTTAGGGTTAGGGTTAGGGTTAGTGTTAGGGTTAGGGCTCGGTTTAGGGTACAGGTTAGGATTAGGGTACGTGTTAGGGTTAGGGTAGGGGTTAGGGTTAGGGTACGCGTTAGGGTTAGGGTAGTTATTAAACCTATCCCACTCTCTACATACCCCTTAGCACGTAAAGGAATATTATTTGGGCGTCCAGCCATGGAGAAGAGTTTAGACACTAGGATAAGATAAGGAACACACCCATTATAAAGAAATCACATTAGGATTCTCTTTTTAAGCTGTTCCTTAAAACACTAGTGCTTAGGAAATCTATTGGAGGCAGAAGCAGTCAAGGGTAGCCTAGGGTTAGGGTTAGGCTTAGGGTTAGTCTTAGGGTACGGCTTAGGGTACGGGTTCGGGGAGGGGTTCGGGTACGGCGTAGGGTATGTGTTAGGGTTAGGGTTAGGGTTATTGTTAGGGTTAGGGCTCGGTTTAGGGTACGGGTTAGGATTAGGGTACGTGTTAGGGTTAGGGTAGGGGTTAGGGTTAGGGTACGCGTTAGGGTTAGGGTAGTTATTAAACCTATCCCACTCTCTAGATACCCCTTAGCACGTAAAGGAATATTATTTGAGGGTCCAGCCATGGAGAAGAGTTTAGACACTAGGATAAGATAAGGAACACACCCATTATAAAGAAATCACATTAGGATTCTCTTTTTAAGCTGTTCCTTAAAACACTAGTGCTTAGGAAATCTATTGGAGGCAGAAGCAGTCAAGGGTAGCCTAGGGTTAGGGTTAGGCTTAGGGTTAGGCTTAGGGTACGGCTTAGGGTACGGGTACGGGGAGGGGTTCGGGTACGGCGTAGGGTATGGGTTAGGGTTAGGGTTAGGTTTAGTTTTAGCTTTAGGGCTCGGTTTAGGGTACGGGTTAGGATTAGGGTACGTGTTAGGGTTAGGGTAGGGGTTAGGGTTAGGGTACGCGTTAGGGTTAGGGTAGTTAGTAAACCTATCCCACTCTCTAGATACCCCTTAGCACGTAAAGGAATATTATTTGGGTGTCCAGCCACGGAGAAGAGTTTAGACACTAGGATAAGATAAGGAACACACCCATTATAAAGAAATCACATTAGGTTTCTATTTTTAAGCTGTTCCTTAAAACACTAGTGCTTAGGAAATCTATTGGAGGCAGAAGCAGTCAAGGGTAGCCTAGGGTTAGGGTTAGGCTTAGGGTTAGGCTTAGGGTATGGCTTAGGGTACGGGTTCGGGGAGGGGTTCGGGTACGGCGTAGGGTATGTGTTAGGGTTAGGGTTAGGGTTAGTGTTAGGGTTAGGGCTCGGTTTAGGGTACAGATTAGGATTAGGGTACGTGTTAGGGTTAGGGTAGGGTTTAGGGTTAGGGTACGCGTTAGGGTTAGGGTAGTTATTAAACCTATCCCACTCTCTAGATACTCCTTAGCACGTAAAGGAATATTATTTGGGGGTCCAGCCATGGAGAAGAGTTTAGACACTAGGATAAGATAAGGAACACACCCATTATAAAGAAATCACATAAGGATTCTCTTTTTAAGCTGTTCCTTAAAACTCTAGTGCTTAGGAAATCTATTGGAGGCAGAAACAGTCAAGGGTAGCTTAGGGATAGGGTTAGGCTTAGGGTTAGGGTTACGGTACGGCTTAGGATACGGGTTCGGGGAGGGTTTCGGGTACGGCATAGGGTATGGGTTAGGGTTAGGGTTAGGTTTAGTGTTAGGTTTAGGGCTCGGTTAAGGTAACGGGTTAGGATTAGGGTACGTGTTAGGGTTAGGGTAGGGGTTAGGGTTAGGGTACGCGTTAGGGTTAGGCTAGTTATTAAACCTATCCCACTCTCTAGATACCCCTTAGCACGTAAAGGAATATTAGTTGGAGGTCCACCCGTGGAGAAGAGTTTAGACACTAGGATAAGATAAGGAACACACCTATTATAAAGAAATCACATTAGGATTCTCTTTTTAAGCTGTTCCTTAAAACACTAGTGCTTAGGAAATCTATTGGAGGCAGAAGCAGTCAAGGGTAGCCTAAGGTTAGGGTTAGGCTTAGGGTTAGGGTTAGGGTACGGCTTAGTGTACGGGTTCGGGTTCGGGTTAGGGTTAGGGTTAGGGTTAGGGTACGGCTTAGGGTACGGGTTCGGGGAGGGGTTCGGATACGGCGTAGGGTATGTGTTAGGGTTAGGGTTAGGGTTAGTGCTCGGTTTAGGGTACGGGTTAAGATTAGGGTACGTGTTAGGGTTAGGGTAGGGTTTAGGTTTAGGGTACGCGTTAGGGTTAGGGTAGTTATTAAACCTATCCCACACTCTAGATACCCCTTAGCACGTAAAGGAATATTATTTGGGGTTCCAGCCATGGAGTAGAGTTTAGACACAAGGATAAGATAAGGAACACACCCATTATAAAGAAATCACATTAGGATTCCCTTTTTAAGCCATTCCTTAAAACACTAGTGCTTAGGAAATCTATTGGAGGCAGAAACAGTCAAGGGTAGCCTAGGGTTAGGGTTAGGCTTAGGGTTAGGGTTACGGTACGGCTTAGGGTACGGGTTCGGGGAGGGGTTCGGGTACGGCGTAGGGTATGGGTTAGGGTTAGGGTTAGGTTTAGTGTTAGGGTTAGGGCTCGGTTTAGGGTACGGGTTAGGATTAGGGTACGTGTTAGGGTTAGGGTAGGGGTTAGGGTTAGGGAATGCGTTAGGGTTAGGGTAGTTATTAAACCTATCCCACTCTCTAGATACCCCTTAGCACGTAAAGGAATATTAGTTGGAGGTCCAGCCGTGGAGAAGAGTTTAGACACTAGGATAAGATAAGGAACACACCTATTATAAAGAAATCACATTAGGATTCTCTTTTTAAGCTGTTCCTTAAAACACTAGTGCTTAGGAAATCTATTGGAGGCAGAAGCAGTCAAGGGTAGCCTAAGGTTAGGGTTAGGCTTAGGGTTAGGCTTAGGGTACGGCTTAGGTTCCGGGTTCCGGGAGGGGTTCGGGTACGGCGTAGGGTATGGGTTAGGGTTAGGGTTAGGTTTAGTTTTAGCTTTAGGGCTCGATTTAGGGTACGGTTTAGGGTTAGGGTTAGGGTTAGGGTTAGGGTTAGGGTTAGGGTTAGGGTTAGGGCTCGGTTTAGGGTACGGGTTCGGATTAGGGTACGTGTTAGGGTTAGGGTAGGGGTTAGGGTTAGGGTACGCGTTAGGGTTAGGGTAGTTATTAAACCTATCGCACTGTCTAGATACCCCTTAGCACGTAAAGGAATATTATTTGGGGGTCCAGCCATGGAGAAGAGTCTAGACACTAGGATAAGATAAGGAACACACCCATTATAAAGAAATCACATTAGGATTCTCTTTTTAAGCTGTTCCTTAAAACACTAGTGCTTAGGAAATCTATTGGAGGCAGAAGCAGTCAAGGGTAGCCTAGGGTTAGGGTTAGGCTGATGGTTAGGCTTAGGGTACGGCTTAGGGTACGGGTTCGGGGAGGGGTTCGGGTACAACGTAGGGTATGTGTTAGGGTTAGGGTTAGGGTTAGTGTTAAGGTTAGGGCTCGGTTTAGGGTACGGGTTAGGATTAGGGTACGTGTTAGGGTTAGGGTAGGGGTTAGAGTTAGGGTACGCGTTAGGGTTAGGGTAGTTATTAAACCTATCCCACTCTCTAGATACCCCTTAGCACGTAAAGGAATATTATTTGGGGGTCCAGCCATGGAGAAGAGTTTAGACACTAGGATAAGATAAGGAACACACCCATTATAAAGAAATCACATTAGGATTCCCTTTTTAAGCTGTTCCTTAAAACACTAGTGTTTAGGAAATCTATTGGAGGCAGAAGCAGTGAAGGGTAGCCTAGGGTTAGGGTTAGGCTTAGGGTTAGGCTTAGGGTACGGCTTAGGGTACGGGTTCGGGGAGGGGTGCGGGTACGGCGTAGGGTATGGGTTAGGGTTAGGGTTAGGGTTAGTGTTAGGGTTAGTGCTCGGTTTAGGGTACGGGTTAGGATTAGGGTACGTGTTAGGGTTAGGGTAGGGGTTAGGGTTAGGGTACGCGTTAGGGTTAGGGTAGTTATTAAACCTATCCCACTCTCTAGATACCCCTTAGCACGTAAAGGAATATTATTTGGGGGTCCAGCCATGGAGAAGAGTTTAGACACTAGGATAAATAAGGAACACACCCATTATAAAGAAATCACATTAGGATTCTCTTTTTAAGCTGTTCCTTAAAACACTACTGCTTAGGAAATCTATTGGAGGCAGAAGCAGTCAAGGGTAGCCTAGGGTTAGGGTTAGGCTTAGGGTTAGGGTTAGGGTACGGCTTAGGGTACGGGTTCGCGGAGGGGTTCGGTTACGGCGTAGGGTATGGGTTAGGGTTAGGGTTAGGGTTAGTGTTAGGGTTAGGGCTCGGTTTAGGGTACGGGTTAGGATTAGGGTACGTGTTAGGGTTAGGGTAGGGGTTAGGGTTAGGGTACGCGTTAGGGTTAGGGTAGTTAGTAAACCTATCCCACTCTCTAGATACCCCTTAGCACGTAAGGGAATATTATTTGGGGGTCCAGCCATGGAGAAGAGTTTAGACATTAGGATAAGATAAGGAACACACCCATTATAAAGAAATCACATTAGGATTCTCTTTTTAAGCTGTTCCTTAAAGCACTAGTGCTTAGGAAATCTATTGGAGGCAGAAGCAGTCAAGGGTAGCCTAGGGTTAGGGTTAGGCTTAGGGTTAGGGTTAGGGTACGGCTTAGGGTACGGTTTCGGGGAGGGGTTCGTGTACGGCGTAGGGTATGGGTTAGGGTTAGGGTTAGGGTTAGTGTTAGGGTTAGGGCTCGGTTTAGGGTACGGGTTCGGATTAGGGTACGTGTTAGGGTTAGGGTAGGGGTTACGGTTAGGGTACGCGTTAGGTTTAGGTTAGTTATTAAACCTATCGCACTGTCTAGATACCCCTTAGCACGTAAAGGAATATTATTTGGGGGTCCAGCCATGGAGAAGAGTCTAGACACTAGGATAAGATAAGGAACACACCCATTATAAAGAAATCACATTAGGATTCTCTTTTTAAGCTGTTCCTTAAAACACTAGTGCTTAGGAAATCTATTGGAGGCAGAAGCAGTCAAGGGAAGCCTAGGGTTAGGATTAGGCTGAGGGTTAGGCTTAGGGTACGGCTTAGGGTACGGGTTCGGGGAGGGGTTCGGGTACAGCGTAGGGTATGTGTTAGGGTTAGGGTTAGGGTTAGTGTTAAGGTTAGGGCTCGGTTTAGGGTACGGGTTAGGATTAGGGTACGTGTTAGGGTTAGGGTAGGGGTTAGAGTTAGGGTACGCGTTAGGGTTAGGGTAGTTATTAAACCTATCCCACTCTCTAGATACCCCTTAGCACGTAAAGGAATATTATTTGGGGGTCCAGCCATGGAGAAGAGTTTAGACACTAGGATAAGATAAGGAACACACCCATTATAAAGAAATCACATTAGGATTCTATTTTTAAGCCGTTCCTTAAAACATTAGTGCTTAGGAAATCTATTGGAGGCAGAAACAGTCAAGGGTAGCCTTGGGTTAGGGTTAGGCTTAGGGTTAGGGTTACGGTATGGCTTAGGGTACGGGTTCGGGGAGGGGTTCGGGTACGGCATAGGGTATGGGTTAGGGTTAGGGTTAGGTTTAGTGTTAGGGTTAGGGCTCGGTTAAGGGAACGGGTTAGGATTAGGGTACGTGTTAGGGTTAGGGTAGGGGTTAGGGTTAGGGTACGCGTTAGGGTTACGGTAGTTATTAAACCTATCCCACTCTCCTGATACCCCTTAGCACGTAAAGGAATATTAGTTGGTGGTCCACCCGTGGAGAAGAGTTTAGACACTAGGATAAGATAAGGAACACACTTATTATAAAGAAATCACATTAGGATTCTCTTTTTAAGCTGTTCCTTAAAACACTAGTGCTTAGGATATCTATTGGAGGCAGAAGCAGTCAAGGGTAGCCTAAGGTTAGTGTTAGGCTTAGGGTTAGGGTTAGGGTACGGGTTAGTGTACAGGTTCGGGTTAGGGTTAGGGTTAGGGTTAGGGTTAGTGTTAGGGTTAGGGCTCGGTTTAGGGTACGGGTTAGGATTAGGGTACGTGTTAGGGTTAGGGTAGGGGTTAGGGTTAGGGTACGCGTTAGGGTTAGGGTAGTTATTAAACCTATCCCACTCTCTAGATACCCCTTAGCACGTAAAGGAATATTATTTGGGGGTCCAGCCATGGAGAAGAGTTTAGACACTAGGATAAGATAAGGAACACACCCATTATAAAGAAGTCACATTAGGATTCTATTTTTAAGCTGTTCCTTAAAACACTAGTGCTTAGGAAATCTATTGGAGGCAGAAGCAGTCAAGGGTAGCCTAGGTTTAGGGTTAGGCTTAGGGTTAGGCTTAGGGTACGGGTTCGGGGAGGGGTTCGGGTACGGCGTAGGGTATGTGTTAGGGTTAGGGTTAGGGTTATTGTTAGGGTTAGGGCTCGGTTTCGGGTACAGGTTAGGATTAGGGTACGTGTTAGGGTTAGGGTAGGGTTTAGGGTTAGGGTACGCTTTAGGGTTAGGGTAGTTATTAAACCTATCCCACTCTCTAGATACCCCTTAGCACGTAAAGGAATATTTTTTGGGGGTCCAGCCATGGAGAAGATTTTAGACACTAGGATAAGATAAGGAACACACCTATTATAAAGAAATCACATTAGGATTCTCTTTTTAAGCTGTTCCTTAAAACACTAGTGCTTAGGAAATCTATTGGAGGCAGAAGCAGTCAAGGGTAGCCTAAGGTTAGGGTTAGGCTTAGGATTAGGGTTAGGGTACGGCTTAGTGTACAGGTTCGGGTTAGGGTTAGGGTTAGGGTTAGGGTTAGTGTTAGGGTTAGGGCTCGGTTTAGGGTACGGGTTAGGATTAGGGTACGTGTTAGGGTTAGGGTAGGGGTTAGGGTTAGGGTACGCGTTAGGATTAGGGTAGTTATTAAACCTATCCCACTCTCTAGATACCCCTTAGCACATAAAGGAATATTATTTGGGGGTCCAGCCATGGAGAAGAGTTTAGACACTAGGATAAGATAAGGAACACACCCATTATAAAGAAATCACATTAGGATTCTCTTTTTAAGCTGTTCCTTAAAACACTAGTGCTTAGGAAATCTATTGGAGGCAGAAGCAGTCAAGGGTAGCCTAGTGTTAGGGTTAGGCTTAGGGTTAGGCTTAGGGTACGGCTTAGGGTACGGGTTCGGGGAGGGGTTCGGGTACGGCGTAGGGTATGGGTTAGGGTTAGAGTTAGGTTTAGTTTTAGCTTTAGGGCTCGATTTAGGGTACGGTTTTGGATTAGGGTACGTGTTAGGGTTAGGGTAGGGGTTAGGGTTAGGGTACGCGTTAGGGTTAGGGTAATTATTAAAACTATCCCACTCTCTAGATACCCCTTAGCACGTAAAGGAATATTATTTGGGGGTCCAGCCATGGAGAAGAGTTTAGACACAAGGATAAGATAAGGAACACACCCATTATAAAGAAATCACATTAGGATTCTCTTTTTAAGCCGTTCCTTAAAACACTAGTGCTTGGAAAATCTATTGGAGGCAGAAGCAGTCACGGGTAGCATAGGGTTAGCGTTAGGCTTAGCTTTAGGCTTAAGGTACGGCTTAGTGTACGGGTTCGGGGAGGGGTTCGGGTACGGCGTAGGGTATGGGTTAGGGTTAGGGTTAGGGTTAGTGTTAGGATTAGGGCTCGGTTTAGGGTATGGGTAAGGATTAGGATACGTGTTAGGGTTAGGGTAGGGGTTAGGGTTAGGGTACGCGTTAGGGTTAGGGTAGTTATTAAACCTATCCCACTCTCTACATACCCCTTAGCACGTAAAGGAATATTATTTGGGCGTCCAGCCATGGAGAAGAGTTTAGACACTAGGATAAGATAAGGAACACACCCATTATAAAGAAATCACATTAGGTTTCTATTTTTAAGCTGTTCCTTAAAACACTAGTGCTTAGGAAATCTATTGGAGGCAGAAGCAGTCAAGGGTAGCCTAGGGTTAGGGTTAGGCTTAGGGTTAGGCTTAGGGTATGGCTTAGGGTACGGGTTCGGGGAGGGGTTCGGGTACGGCGTAGGGTATGTGTTAGGGTTAGGGTTAGGGTTAGTGTTAGGGTTAGGGCTCGGTTTAGGGTACAGATTAGGATTAGGGTACGTGTTAGGGTTAGGGTAGGGTTTAGGGTTAGGGTACGCGTTAGGGTTAGGGTAGTTATTAAACCTATCCCACTCTCTAGATACTCCTTAGCACGTAAAGGAATATTATTTGGGGGTCCAGCCATGGAGAAGAGTTTAGACACTAGGATAAGATAAGGAACACACCCATTATAAAGAAATCACATAAGGATTCTCTTTTTAAGCTGTTCCTTAAAACTCTAGTGCTTAGGAAATCTATTGGAGGCAGAAACAGTCAAGGGTAGCTTAGGGATAGGGTTAGGCTTAGGGTTAGGGTTACGGTACGGCTTAGGATACGGGTTCGGGGAGGGTTTCGGGTACGGCATAGGGTATGGGTTAGGGTTAGGGTTAGGTTTAGTGTTAGGTTTAGGGCTCGGTTAAGGTAACGGGTTAGGATTAGGGTACGTGTTAGGGTTAGGGTAGGGGTTAGGGTTAGGGTACGCGTTAGGGTTAGGCTAGTTATTAAACCTATCCCACTCTCTAGATACCCCTTAGCATGTAAAGGAATATTAGTTGGAGGTCCACCCGTGGAGAAGAGTTTAGACACTAGGATAAGATAAGGAACACACCTATTATAAAGAAATCACATTAGGATTCTCTTTTTAAGCTGTTCCTTAAAACACTAGTGCTTAGGAAATCTATTGGAGGCAGAAGCAGTCAAGGGTAGCCTAAGGTTAGGGTTAGGCTTAGGGTTAGGGTTAGGGTACGGCTTAGTGTACGGGTTCGGGTTAGGGTTAGGGTTAGGGTTAGGGTTAGGGTACGGCTTAGGGTACGGGTTCGGGGAGGGGTTCGGATACGGCGTAGGGTATGTGTTAGGGTTAGGGTTAGGGTTAGTGCTCGGTTTAGGGTACGGGTTAAGATTAGGGTACGTGTTAGGGTTAGGGTAGGGTTTAGGTTTAGGGTACGCGTTAGGGTTAGGGTAGTTATTAAACCTATCCCACACTCTAGATACCCCTTAGCACGTAAAGGAATATTATTTGGGGTTCCAGCCATGGAGTAGAGTTTAGACACAAGGATAAGATAAGGAACACACCCATTATAAAGAAATCACATTAGGATTCCCTTTTTAAGCCATTCCTTAAAACACTAGTGCTTAGGAAATCTATTGGAGGCAGAAACAGTCAAGGGTAGCCTAGGGTTAGGGTTAGGCTTAGGGTTAGGGTTACGGTACGGCTTAGGGTACGGGTTCGGGGAGGGGTTCGGGTACAGCGTAGGGTATGTGTTAGGGTTAGGGTTAGGGTTAGTGTTAAGGTTAGGGCTCGGTTTAGGGTACGGGTTAGGATTAGGGTACGTGTTAGGGTTAGGGTAGGGGTTAGAGTTAGGGTACGCGTTAGGGTTAGGGTAGTTATTAAACCTATCCCACTCTCTAGATACCCCTTAGCACGTAAAGGAATATTATTTGGGGGTCCAGCCATGGAGAAGAGTTTAGACACTAGGATAAGATAAGGAACACACCCATTATAAAGAAATCACATTAGGATTCTATTTTTAAGCCGTTCCTTAAAACATTAGTGCTTAGGAAATCTATTGGAGGCAGAAACAGTCAAGGGTAGCCTTGGGTTAGGGTTAGGCTTAGGGTTAGGGTTACGGTATGGCTTAGGGTACGGGTTCGGGGAGGGGTTCGGGTACGGCATAGGGTATGGGTTAGGGTTAGGGTTAGGTTTAGTGTTAGGGTTAGGGCTCGGTTAAGGGAACGGGTTAGGATTAGGGTACGTGTTAGGGTTAGGGTAGGGGTTAGGGTTAGGGTACGCGTTAGGGTTACGGTAGTTATTAAACCTATCCCACTCTCCTGATACCCCTTAGCACGTAAAGGAATATTAGTTGGAGGTTCACCCGTGGAGAAGAGTTTAGACACTAGGATAAGATAAGGAACACACTTATTATAAAGAAATCACATTAGGATTCTCTTTTTAAGCTGTTCCTTAAAACACTAGTGCTTAGGATATCTATTGGAGGCAGAAGCAGTCAAGGGTAGCCTAAGGTTAGTGTTAGGCTTAGGGTTAGGGTTAGGGTACGGGTTAGTGTACAGGTTCGGGTTAGGGTTAGGGTTAGGGTTAGGGTTACTGTTAGGGTTAGGGCTCGGTTTAGGGTACGGGTTAGGATTAGGGTACGTGTTAGGGTTAGGGTAGGGGTTAGGGTTAGGGTACGCGTTAGGGTTAGGGTAGTTATTAAACCTATCCCACTCTCTAGATACCCCTTAGCACGTAAAGGAATATTATTTGGGGGTCCAGCCATGGAGAAGAGTTTAGACACTAGGATAAGATAAGGAACACACCCATTATAAAGAAGTCACATTAGGATTCTATTTTTAAGCTGTTCCTTAAAACACTAGTGCTTAGGAAATCTATTGGAGGCAGAAGCAGTCAAGGGTAGCCTAGGTTTAGGGTTAGGCTTAGGGTTAGGCTTAGGGTACGGGTTCGGGGAGGGGTTCGGGTACGGCGTAGGGTATGTGTTAGGGTTAGGGTTAGGGTTATTGTTAGGGTTAGGGCTCGGTTTCGGGTACAGGTTAGGATTAGGGTACGTGTTAGGGTTAGGGTAGGGTTTAGGGTTAGGGTACGCTTTAGGGTTAGGGTAGTTATTAAACCTATCCCACTCTCTAGATACCCCTTAGCACGTAAAGGAATATTATTTGGGGGTCCAGCCATGGAGAAGATTTTAGACACTAGGATAAGATAAGGAACACACCTATTATAAAGAAATCACATTAGGATTCTCTTTTTAAGCTGTTCCTTAAAACACTAGTGCTTAGGAAATCTATTGGAGGCAGAAGCAGTCAAGGGTAGCCTAAGGTTAGGGTTAGGCTTAGGATTAGGGTTAGGGTACGGCTTAGTGTACAGGTTCGGGTTAGGGTTAGGGTTAGGGTTAGGGTTAGTGTTAGGGTTAGGGCTCGGTTTAGGGTACGGGTTAGGATTAGGGTACGTGTTAGGGTTAGGGTAGGGGTTAGGGTTAGGGTACGCGTTAGGATTAGGGTAGTTATTAAACCTATCCCACTCTCTAGATACCCCTTAGCACATAAAGGAATATTATTTGGGGGTCCAGCCATGGAGAAGAGTTTAGACACTAGGATAAGATAAGGAACACACCCATTATAAAGAAATCACATTAGGATTCTCTTTTTAAGCTGTTCCTTAAAACACTAGTGCTTAGGAAATCTATTGGAGGCAGAAGCAGTCAAGGGTAGCCTAGTGTTAGGGTTAGGCTTAGGGTTAGGCTTAGGGTACGGCTTAGGGTACGGGTTCGGGGAGGGGTTCGGGTACGGCGTAGGGTATGGGTTAGGGTTAGAGTTAGGTTTAGTTTTAGCTTTAGGGCTCGATTTAGGGTACGGTTTTGGATTAGGGTACGTGTTAGGGTTAGGGTAGGGGTTAGGGTTAGGGTACGCGTTAGGGTTAGGGTAATTATTAAAACTATCCCACTCTCTAGATACCCCTTAGCACGTAAAGGAATATTATTTGGGGGTCCAGCCATGGAGAAGAGTTTAGACACAAGGATAAGATAAGGAACACACCCATTATAAAGAAATCACATTAGGATTCTCTTTTTAAGCCGTTCCTTAAAACACTAGTGCTTGGAAAATCTATTGGAGGCAGAAGCAGTCACGGGTAGCATAGGGTTAGCGTTAGGCTTAGCTTTAGGCTTAAGGTACGGCTTAGTGTACGGGTTCGGGGAGGGGTTCGGGTACGGCGTAGGGTATGGGTTAGGGTTAGGGTTAGGGTTAGTGTTAGGATTAGGGCTCGGTTTAGGGTATGGGTAAGGATTAGGATACGTGTTAGGGTTAGGGTAGGGGTTAGGGTTAGGGTACGCGTTAGGGTTAGGGTAGTTATTAAACCTATCCCACTCTCTACATACCCCTTAGCACGTAAAGGAATATTATTTGGGCGTCCAGCCATGGAGAAGAGTTTAGACACTAGGATAAGATAAGGAACACACCCATTATAAAGAAATCACATTAGGTTTCTATTTTTAAGCTGTTCCTTAAAACACTAGTGCTTAGGAAATCTATTGGAGGCAGAAGCAGTCAAGGGTAGCCTAGGGTTAGGGTTAGGCTTAGGGTTAGGCTTAGGGTATGGCTTAGGGTACGGGTTCGGGGAGGGGTTCGGGTACGGCGTAGGGTATGTGTTAGGGTTAGGGTTAGGGTTAGTGTTAGGGTTAGGGCTCGGTTTAGGGTACAGATTAGGATTAGGGTACGTGTTAGGGTTAGGGTAGGGTTTAGGGTTAGGGTACGCGTTAGGGTTAGGGTAGTTATTAAACCTATCCCACTCTCTAGATACTCCTTAGCACGTAAAGGAATATTATTTGGGGGTCCAGCCATGGAGAAGAGTTTAGACACTAGGATAAGATAAGGAACACACCCATTATAAAGAAATCACATAAGGATTCTCTTTTTAAGCTGTTCCTTAAAACTCTAGTGCTTAGGAAATCTATTGGAGGCAGAAACAGTCAAGGGTAGCTTAGGGATAGGGTTAGGCTTAGGGTTAGGGTTACGGTACGGCTTAGGATACGGGTTCGGGGAGGGTTTCGGGTACGGCATAGGGTATGGGTTAGGGTTAGGGTTAGGTTTAGTGTTAGGTTTAGGGCTCGGTTAAGGTAACGGGTTAGGATTAGGGTACGTGTTAGGGTTAGGGTAGGGGTTAGGGTTAGGGTACGCGTTAGGGTTAGGCTAGTTATTAAACCTATCCCACTCTCTAGATACCCCTTAGCACGTAAAGGAATATTAGTTGGAGGTCCACCCGTGGAGAAGAGTTTAGACACTAGGATAAGATAAGGAACACACCTATTATAAAGAAATCACATTAGGATTCTCTTTTTAAGCTGTTCCTTAAAACACTAGTGCTTAGGAAATCTATTGGAGGCAGAAGCAGTCAAGGGTAGCCTAAGGTTAGGGTTAGGCTTAGGGTTAGGGTTAGGGTACGGCTTAGTGTACGGGTTCGGGTTAGGGTTAGGGTTAGGGTTAGGGTTAGGGTACGGCTTAGGGTACAGGTTCGGGGAGGGGTTCGGATACGGCGTAGGGTATGTGTTAGGGTTAGGGTTAGGGTTAGTGCTCGGTTTAGGGTACGGGTTAAGATTAGGGTACGTGTTAGGGTTAGGGTAGGGTTTAGGTTTAGGGTACGCGTTAGGGTTAGGGTAGTTATGAAACCTATCCCACACTCTAGATACCCCTTAGCACGTAAAGGAATATTATTTGGGGTTCCAGCCATGGAGTAGAGTTTAGACACAAGGATAAGATAAGGAACACACCCATTATAAAGAAATCACATTAGGATTCCCTTTTTAAGCCATTCCTTAAAACACTAGTGCTTAGGAAATCTATTGGAGGCAGAAACAGTCAAGGGTAGCCTAGGGTTAGGGTTAGGCTTAGGGTTAGGGTTACGGTACGGCTTAGGGTACGGGTTCGGGGAGGGGTTCGGGTACGGCGTAGGGTATGGGTTAGGGTTAGGGTTAGGTTTAGTGTTAGGGTTAGGGCTCGGTTTAGGGTACGGGTTAGGATTAGGGTACGTGTTAGGGTTAGGGTAGGGGTTAGGGTTAGGGAATGCGTTAGGGTTAGGGTAGTTATTAAACCTATCCCACTCTCTAGATACCCCTTAGCACGTAAAGGAATATTAGTTGGAGGTCCAGCCGTGGAGAAGAGTTTAGAGACTAGGATAAGATAAGGAACACACCTATTATAAAGAAATCACATTAGGATTCTCTTTTTAAGCTGTTCCTTAAAACACTAGTGCTTAGGAAATCTATTGGAGGCAGAAGCAGTCAAGGGTAGCCTAAGGTTAGGGTTAGGCTTAGGGTTAGGCTTAGGGTACGGCTTAGGTTACGGGTTCCGGGAGGTGTTCGGGTACGGCGTAGGGTATGGGTTAGGGTTAGGGTTAGGTTTAGTTTTAGCTTTAGGGCTCGATTTAGGGTACGGTTTAGGGTTAGGGTTAGGGTTAGGGTTAGGGTTAGGGTTAGGGTTAGGGTTAGGGCTCGGCTTAGGGTACGGGTTCGGATTAGGGTACGTGTTAGGGTTAGGGTAGGGGTTAGGGTTAGGGTACGCGTTAGGGTTAGGGTAGTTATTAAACCTATCGCACTGTCTAGATACCCCTTAGCACGTAAAGGAATATTATTTGGGGGTCCAGCCATGGAGAAGAGTCTAGACACTAGGATAAGATAAGGAACACACCCATTATAAAGAAATCACATTAGGATTCTCTTTTTAAGCTGTTCCTTAAAACACTAGTGCTTAGGAAATCTATTGGAGGCAGAAGCAGTCAAGGGAAGCCTAGGGTTAGGATTAGGCTGAGGGTTAGGCTTAGGGTACGGCTTAGGGTACGGGTTCGGGGAGGGGTTCGGGTACAGCGTAGGGTATGTGTTAGGGTTAGGGTTAGGGTTAGTGTTAAGGTTAGGGCTCGGTTTAGGGTACGGGTTAGGATTAGGGTACGTGTTAGGGTTAGGGTAGGGGTTAGAGTTAGGGTACGCGTTAGGGTTAGGGTAGTTATTAAACCTATCCCACTCTCTAGATACCCCTTAGCACGTAAAGGAATATTATTTGGGGGTCCAGCCATGGAGAAGAGTTTAGACACTAGGATAAGATAAGGAACACACCCATTATAAAGAAATCACATTAGGATTCTATTTTTAAGCCGTTCCTTAAAACATTAGTGCTTAGTAAATCTATTGGAGGCAGAAACAGTCAAGGGTAGCCTTGGGTTAGGGTTAGGCTTAGGGTTAGGGTTACGGTATGGCTTAGGGTACGGGTTCGGGGAGGGGTTCGGGTATGGCATAGGGTATGGGTTAGGGTTAGGGTTAGATTTAGTGTTAGGGTTAGGGCTCGGTTAAGGGAACGGGTTAGGATTAGGGTACGTGTTAGGGTTAGGGTAGGGGTTAGGGTTAGGGTACGCGTTAGGGTTACGGTAGTTATTAAACCTATCCCACTCTCCTGATACCCCTTAGCACGTAAAGGAATATTAGTTGGAGGTCCACCCGTGGAGAAGAGTTTAGACACTAGGATAAGATAAGGAACACACTTATTATAAAGAAATCACATTAGGATTCTCTTTTTAAGCTGTTCCTTAAAACACTAGTGCTTAGGATATCTATTGGAGGCAGAAGCAGTCAAGGGTAGCCTAAGGTTAGTGTTAGGCTTAGGGTTAGGGTTAGGGTACGGGTTAGTGTACAGGTTCGGGTTAGGGTTAGGGTTAGGGTTAGGGTTAGTGTTAGGGTTAGGGCTCGGTTTAGGGTACAGGTTAGGATTAGGGTACGTGTTAGGGTTAGGGTAGGGGTTAGGGTTAGGGTACGCGTTAGGGTTAGGGTAGTTATTAAACCTATCCCACTCTCTACATACCCCTTAGCACGTAAAGGAATATTATTTGGGCGTCCAGCCATGGAGAAGAGTTTAGACACTAGGATAAGATAAGGAACACACCCATTATAAAGAAATCACATTAGGATTCTCTTTTTAAGCTGTTCCTTAAAACACTAGTGCTTAGGAAATCTATTGGAGGCAGAAGCAGTCAAGGGTAGCCTAGGGTTAGGGTTAGGCTTAGGGTTAGTCTTAGGGTACGGCTTAGGGTACGGGTTCGGGGAGGGGTTCGGGTACGGCGTAGGGTATGTGTTAGGGTTAGGGTTAGGGTTATTGTTAGGGTTAGGGCTCGGTTTAGGGTACGGGTTAGGATTAGGGTACGTGTTAGGGTTAGGGTAGGGGTTAGGGTTAGGGTACGCGTTAGGGTTAGGGTAGTTATTAAACCTATCCCACTCTCTAGATACCCCTTAGCACGTAAAGGAATATTATTTGAGGGTCCAGCCATGGAGAAGAGTTTAGACACTAGGATAAGATAAGGAACACACCCATTATAAAGAAATCACATTAGGATTCTCTTTTTAAGCTGTTCCTTAAAACACTAGTGCTTAGGAAATCTATTGGAGGCAGAAGCAGTCAAGGGTAGCCTAGGGTTAGGGTTAGGCTTAGGGTTAGGCTTAGGGTACGGCTTAGGGTACGGGTACGGGGAGGGGTTCGGGTACGGCGTAGGGTATGGGTTAGGGTTAGGGTTAGGTTTAGTTTTAGCTTTAGGGCTCGGTTTAGGGTACGGGTTAGGATTAGGGTACGTGTTAGGGTTAGGGTAGGGGTTAGGGTTAGGGTACGCGTTAGGGTTAGGGTAGTTAGTAAACCTATCCCACTCTCTAGATACCCCTTAGCACGTAAAGGAATATTATTTGGGTGTCCAGCCACGGAGAAGAGTTTAGACACTAGGATAAGATAAGGAACACACCCATTATAAAGAAATCACATTAGGTTTCTATTTTTAAGCTGTTCCTTAAAACACTAGTGCTTAGGAAATCTATTGGAGGCAGAAGCAGTCAAGGGTAGCCTAGGGTTAGGGTTAGGCTTAGGGTTAGGCTTAGGGTATGGCTTAGGGTACGGGTTCGGGGAGGGGTTCGGGTACGGCGTAGGGTATGTGTTAGGGTTAGGGTTAGGGTTAGTGTTAGGGTTAGGGCTCGGTTTAGGGTACAGATTAGGATTAGGGTACGTGTTAGGGTTAGGGTAGGGTTTAGGGTTAGGGTACGCGTTAGGGTTAGGGTAGTTATTAAACCTATCCCACTCTCTAGATACTCCTTAGCACGTAAAGGAATATTATTTGGGGGTCCAGCCATGGAGAAGAGTTTAGACACTAGGATAAGATAAGGAACACACCCATTATAAAGAAATCACATAAGGATTCTCTTTTTAAGCTGTTCCTTAAAACTCTAGTGCTTAGGAAATCTATTGGAGGCAGAAACAGTCAAGGGTAGCTTAGGGATAGGGTTAGGCTTAGGGTTAGGGTTACGGTACGGCTTAGGATACGGGTTCGGGGAGGGTTTCGGGTACGGCATAGGGTATGGGTTAGGGTTAGGGTTAGGTTTAGTGTTAGGTTTAGGGCTCGGTTAAGGTAACGGGTTAGGATTAGGGTACGTGTTAGGGTTAGGGTAGGGGTTAGGGTTAGGGTACGCGTTAGGGTTAGGCTAGTTATTAAACCTATCCCACTCTCTAGATACCCCTTAGCACGTAAAGGAATATTAGTTGGAGGTCCACCCGTGGAGAAGAGTTTAGACACTAGGATAAGATAAGGAACACACCTATTATAAAGAAATCACATTAGGATTCTCTTTTTAAGCTGTTCCTTAAAACACTAGTGCTTAGGAAATCTATTGGAGGCAGAAGCAGTCAAGGGTAGCCTAAGGTTAGGGTTAGGCTTAGGGTTAGGGTTAGGGTACGGCTTAGTGTACGGGTTCGGGTTCGGGTTAGGGTTAGGGTTAGGGTTAGGGTACGGCTTAGGGTACGGGTTCGGGGAGGGGTTCGGATACGGCGTAGGGTATGTGTTAGGGTTAGGGTTAGGGTTAGTGCTCGGTTTAGGGTACGGGTTAAGATTAGGGTACGTGTTAGGGTTAGGGTAGGGTTTAGGTTTAGGGTACGCGTTAGGGTTAGGGTAGTTATTAAACCTATCCCACACTCTAGATACCCCTTAGCACGTAAAGGAATATTATTTGGGGTTCCAGCCATGGAGTAGAGTTTAGACACAAGGATAAGATAAGGAACACACCCATTATAAAGAAATCACATTAGGATTCCCTTTTTAAGCCATTCCTTAAAACACTAGTGCTTAGGAAATCTATTGGAGGCAGAAACAGTCAAGGGTAGCCTAGGGTTAGGGTTAGGCTTAGGGTTAGGGTTACGGTACGGCTTAGGGTACGGGTTCGGGGAGGGGTTCGGGTACGGCGTAGGGTATGGGTTAGGGTTAGGGTTAGGTTTAGTGTTAGGGTTAGGGCTCGGTTTAGGGTACGGGTTAGGATTAGGGTACGTGTTAGGGTTAGGGTAGGGGTTAGGGTTAGGGAATGCGTTAGGGTTAGGGTAGTTATTAAACCTATCCCACTCTCTAGATACCCCTTAGCACGTAAAGGAATATTAGTTGGAGGTCCAGCCGTGGAGAAGAGTTTAGACACTAGGATAAGATAAGGAACACACCTATTATAAAGAAATCACATTAGGATTCTCTTTTTAAGCTGTTCCTTAAAACACTAGTGCTTAGGAAATCTATTGGAGGCAGAAGCAGTCAAGGGTAGCCTAAGGTTAGGGTTAGGCTTAGGGTTAGGCTTAGGGTACGGCTTAGGTTCCGGGTTCCGGGAGGGGTTCGGGTACGGCGTAGGGTATGGGTTAGGGTTAGGGTTAGGTTTAGTTTTAGCTTTAGGGCTCGATTTAGGGTACGGTTTAGGGTTAGGGTTAGGGTTAGGGTTAGGGTTAGGGTTAGGGTTAGGGTTAGGGCTCGGTTTAGGGTACGGGTTCGGATTAGGGTACGTGTTAGGGTTAGGGTAGGGGTTAGGGTTAGGGTACGCGTTAGGGTTAGGGTAGTTATTAAACCTATCGCACTGTCTAGATACCCCTTAGCACGTAAAGGAATATTATTTGGGGGTCCAGCCATGGAGAAGAGTCTAGACACTAGGATAAGATAAGGAACACACCCATTATAAAGAAATCACATTAGGATTCTCTTTTTAAGCTGTTCCTTAAAACACTAGTGCTTAGGAAATCTATTGGAGGCAGAAGCAGTCAAGGGTAGCCTAGGGTTAGGGTTAGGCTGATGGTTAGGCTTAGGGTACGGCTTAGGGTACGGGTTCGGGGAGGGGTTCGGGTACAACGTAGGGTATGTGTTAGGGTTAGGGTTAGGGTTAGTGTTAAGGTTAGGGCTCGGTTTAGGGTACGGGTTAGGATTAGGGTACGTGTTAGGGTTAGGGTAGGGGTTAGAGTTAGGGTACGCGTTAGGGTTAGGGTAGTTATTAAACCTATCCCACTCTCTAGATACCCCTTAGCACGTAAAGGAATATTATTTGGGGGTCCAGCCATGGAGAAGAGTTTAGACACTAGGATAAGATAAGGAACACACCCATTATAAAGAAATCACATTAGGATTCCCTTTTTAAGCTGTTCCTTAAAACACTAGTGTTTAGGAAATCTATTGGAGGCAGAAGCAGTGAAGGGTAGCCTAGGGTTAGGGTTAGGCTTAGGGTTAGGCTTAGGGTACGGCTTAGGGTACGGGTTCGGGGAGGGGTGCGGGTACGGCGTAGGGTATGGGTTAGGGTTAGGGTTAGGGTTAGTGTTAGGGTTAGTGCTCGGTTTAGGGTACGGGTTAGGATTAGGGTACGTGTTAGGGTTAGGGTAGGGGTTAGGGTTAGGGTACGCGTTAGGGTTAGGGTAGTTATTAAACCTATCCCACTCTCTAGATACCCCTTAGCACGTAAAGGAATATTATTTGGGGGTCCAGCCATGGAGAAGAGTTTAGACACTAGGATAAATAAGGAACACACCCATTATAAAGAAATCACATTAGGATTCTCTTTTTAAGCTGTTCCTTAAAACACTACTGCTTAGGAAATCTATTGGAGGCAGAAGCAGTCAAGGTTAGCCTAGGGTTAGGGTTAGGCTTAGGGTTAGGGTTAGGGTACGGCTTAGGGTACGGGTTCGCGGAGGGGTTCGGTTACGGCGTAGGGTATGGGTTAGGGTTAGGGTTAGGGTTAGTGTTAGGGTTAGGGCTCGGTTTAGGGTACGGGTTAGGATTAGGGTACGTGTTAGGGTTAGGGTAGGGGTTAGGGTTAGGGTACGCGTTAGGGTTAGGGTAGTTAGTAAACCTATCCCACTCTCTAGATACCCCTTAGCACGTAAGGGAATATTATTTGGGGGTCCAGCCATGGAGAAGAGTTTAGACATTAGGATAAGATAAGGAACACACCCATTATAAAGAAATCACATTAGGATTCTCTTTTTAAGCTGTTCCTTAAAACACTAGTGCTTAGGAAATCTATTGGAGGCAGAAGCAGTCAAGGGAAGCCTAGGGTTAGGATTAGGCTGAGGGTTAGGCTTAGGGTACGGCTTAGGGTACGGGTTCGGGGAGGGGTTCGGGTACAGCGTAGGGTATGTGTTAGGGTTAGGGTTAGGGTTAGTGTTAAGGTTAGGGCTCGGTTTAGGGTACGGGTTAGGATTAGGGTACGTGTTAGGGTTAGGGTAGGGGTTAGAGTTAGGGTACGCGTTAGGGTTAGGGTAGTTATTAAACCTATCCCACTCTCTAGATACCCCTTAGCACGTAAAGGAATATTATTTGGGGGTCCAGCCATGGAGAAGAGTTTAGACACTAGGATAAGATAAGGAACACACCCATTATAAAGAAATCACATTAGGATTCTATTTTTAAGCCGTTCCTTAAAACATTAGTGCTTAGGAAATCTATTGGAGGCAGAAACAGTCAAGGGTAGCCTTGGGTTAGGGTTAGGCTTAGGGTTAGGGTTACGGTATGGCTTAGGGTACGGGTTCGGGGAGGGGTTCGGGTACGGCATAGGGTATGGGTTAGGGTTAGGGTTAGGTTTAGTGTTAGGGTTAGGGCTCGGTTAAGGGAACGGGTTAGGATTAGGGTACGTGTTAGGGTTAGGGTAGGGGTTAGGGTTAGGGTACGCGTTAGGGTTACGGTAGTTATTAAACCTATCCCACTCTCCTGATACCCCTTAGCACGTAAAGGAATATTAGTTGGTGGTCCACCCGTGGAGAAGAGTTTAGACACTAGGATAAGATAAGGAACACACTTATTATAAAGAAATCACATTAGGATTCTCTTTTTAAGCTGTTCCTTAAAACACTAGTGCTTAGGATATCTATTGGAGGCAGAAGCAGTCAAGGGTAGCCTAAGGTTAGTGTTAGGCTTAGGGTTAGGGTTAGGGTACGGGTTAGTGTACAGGTTCGGGTTAGGGTTAGGGTTAGGGTTAGGGTTAGTGTTAGGGTTAGGGCTCGGTTTAGGGTACGGGTTAGGATTAGGGTACGTGTTAGGGTTAGGGTAGGGGTTAGGGTTAGGGTACGCGTTAGGGTTAGGGTAGTTATTAAACCTATCCCACTCTCTAGATACCCCTTAGCACGTAAAGGAATATTATTTGGGGGTCCAGCCATGGAGAAGAGTTTAGACACTAGGATAAGATAAGGAACACACCCATTATAAAGAAGTCACATTAGGATTCTATTTTTAAGCTGTTCCTTAAAACACTAGTGCTTAGGAAATCTATTGGAGGCAGAAGCAGTCAAGGGTAGCCTAGGTTTAGGGTTAGGCTTAGGGTTAGGCTTAGGGTACGGGTTCGGGGAGGGGTTCGGGTACGGCGTAGGGTATGTGTTAGGGTTAGGGTTAGGGTTATTGTTAGGGTTAGGGCTCGGTTTCGGGTACAGGTTAGGATTAGGGTACGTGTTAGGGTTAGGGTAGGGTTTAGGGTTAGGGTACGCTTTAGGGTTAGGGTAGTTATTAAACCTATCCCACTCTCTAGATACCCCTTAGCACGTAAAGGAATATTTTTTGGGGGTCCAGCCATGGAGAAGATTTTAGACACTAGGATAAGATAAGGAACACACCTATTATAAAGAAATCACATTAGGATTCTCTTTTTAAGCTGTTCCTTAAAACACTAGTGCTTAGGAAATCTATTGGAGGCAGAAGCAGTCAAGGGTAGCCTAAGGTTAGGGTTAGGCTTAGGATTAGGGTTAGGGTACGGCTTAGTGTACAGGTTCGGGTTAGGGTTAGGGTTAGGGTTAGGGTTAGTGTTAGGGTTAGGGCTCGGTTTAGGGTACGGGTTAGGATTAGGGTACGTGTTAGGGTTAGGGTAGGGGTTAGGGTTAGGGTACGCGTTAGGATTAGGGTAGTTATTAAACCTATCCCACTCTCTAGATACCCCTTAGCACATAAAGGAATATTATTTGGGGGTCCAGCCATGGAGAAGAGTTTAGACACTAGGATAAGATAAGGAACACACCCATTATAAAGAAATCACATTAGGATTCTCTTTTTAAGCTGTTCCTTAAAACACTAGTGCTTAGGAAATCTATTGGAGGCAGAAGCAGTCAAGGGTAGCCTAGTGTTAGGGTTAGGCTTAGGGTTAGGCTTAGGGTACGGCTTAGGGTACGGGTTCGGGGAGGGGTTCGGGTACGGCGTAGGGTATGGGTTAGGGTTAGAGTTAGGTTTAGTTTTAGCTTTAGGGCTCGATTTAGGGTACGGTTTTGGATTAGGGTACGTGTTAGGGTTAGGGTAGGGGTTAGGGTTAGGGTACGCGTTAGGGTTAGGGTAATTATTAAAACTATCCCACTCTCTAGATACCCCTTAGCACGTAAAGGAATATTATTTGGGGGTCCAGCCATGGAGAAGAGTTTAGACACAAGGATAAGATAAGGAACACACCCATTATAAAGAAATCACATTAGGATTCTCTTTTTAAGCCGTTCCTTAAAACACTAGTGCTTGGAAAATCTATTGGAGGCAGAAGCAGTCACGGGTAGCATAGGGTTAGCGTTAGGCTTAGCTTTAGGCTTAAGGTACGGCTTAGTGTACGGGTTCGGGGAGGGGTTCGGGTACGGCGTAGGGTATGGGTTAGGGTTAGGGTTAGGGTTAGTGTTAGGATTAGGGCTCGGTTTAGGGTATGGGTAAGGATTAGGATACGTGTTAGGGTTAGGGTAGGGGTTAGGGTTAGGGTACGCGTTAGGGTTAGGGTAGTTATTAAACCTATCCCACTCTCTACATACCCCTTAGCACGTAAAGGAATATTATTTGGGCGTCCAGCCATGGAGAAGAGTTTAGACACTAGGATAAGATAAGGAACACACCCATTATAAAGAAATCACATTAGGTTTCTATTTTTAAGCTGTTCCTTAAAACACTAGTGCTTAGGAAATCTATTGGAGGCAGAAGCAGTCAAGGGTAGCCTAGGGTTAGGGTTAGGCTTAGGGTTAGGCTTAGGGTATGGCTTAGGGTACGGGTTCGGGGAGGGGTTCGGGTACGGCGTAGGGTATGTGTTAGGGTTAGGGTTAGGGTTAGTGTTAGGGTTAGGGCTCGGTTTAGGGTACAGATTAGGATTAGGGTACGTGTTAGGGTTAGGGTAGGGTTTAGGGTTAGGGTACGCGTTAGGGTTAGGGTAGTTATTAAACCTATCCCACTCTCTAGATACTCCTTAGCACGTAAAGGAATATTATTTGGGGGTCCAGCCATGGAGAAGAGTTTAGACACTAGGATAAGATAAGGAACACACCCATTATAAAGAAATCACATAAGGATTCTCTTTTTAAGCTGTTCCTTAAAACTCTAGTGCTTAGGAAATCTATTGGAGGCAGAAACAGTCAAGGGTAGCTTAGGGATAGGGTTAGGCTTAGGGTTAGGGTTACGGTACGGCTTAGGATACGGGTTCGGGGAGGGTTTCGGGTACGGCATAGGGTATGGGTTAGGGTTAGGGTTAGGTTTAGTGTTAGGTTTAGGTCTCGGTTAAGGTAACGGGTTAGGATTAGGGTACGTGTTAGGGTTAGGGTAGGGGTTAGGGTTAGGGTACGCGTTAGGGTTAGGCTAGTTATTAAACCTATCCCACTCTCTAGATACCCCTTAGCATGTAAAGGAATATTAGTTGGAGGTCCACCCGTGGAGAAGAGTTTAGACACTAGGATAAGATAAGGAACACACCTATTATAAAGAAATCACATTAGGATTCTCTTTTTAAGCTGTTCCTTAAAACACTAGTGCTTAGGAAATCTATTGGAGGCAGAAGCAGTCAAGGGTAGCCTAAGGTTAGGGTTAGGCTTAGGGTTAGGGTTAGGGTACGGCTTAGTGTACGGGTTCGGGTTAGGGTTAGGGTTAGGGTTAGGGTTAGGGTACGGCTTAGGGTACGGGTTCGGGGAGGGGTTCGGATACGGCGTAGGGTATGTGTTAGGGTTAGGGTTAGGGTTAGTGCTCGGTTTAGGGTACGGGTTAAGATTAGGGTACGTGTTAGGGTTAGGGTAGGGTTTAGGTTTAGGGTACGCGTTAGGGTTAGGGTAGTTATTAAACCTATCCCACACTCTAGATACCCCTTAGCACGTAAAGGAATATTATTTGGGGTTCCAGCCATGGAGTAGAGTTTAGACACAAGGATAAGATAAGGAACACACCCATTATAAAGAAATCACATTAGGATTCCCTTTTTAAGCCATTCCTTAAAACACTAGTGCTTAGGAAATCTATTGGAGGCAGAAACAGTCAAGGGTAGCCTAGGGTTAGGGTTAGGCTTAGGGTTAGGGTTACGGTACGGCTTAGGGTACGGGTTCGGGGAGGGGTTCGGGTACGGCGTAGGGTATGGGTTAGGGTTAGGGTTAGGTTTAGTGTTAGGGTTAGGGCTCGGTTTAGGGTACGGGTTAGGATTAGGGTACGTGTTAGGGTTAGGGTAGGGGTTAGGGTTAGGGAATGCGTTAGGGTTAGGGTAGTTATTAAACCTATCCCACTCTCTAGATACCCCTTAGCACGTAAAGGAATATTAGTTGGAGGTCCAGCCGTGGAGAAGAGTTTAGAGACTAGGATAAGATAAGGAACACACCTATTATAAAGAAATCACATTAGGATTCTCTTTTTAAGCTGTTCCTTAAAACACTAGTGCTTAGGAAATCTATTGGAGGCAGAAGCAGTCAAGGGTAGCCTAAGGTTAGGGTTAGGCTTAGGGTTAGGCTTAGGGTACGGCTTAGGTTACGGGTTCCGGGAGGTGTTCGGGTACGGCGTAGGGTATGGGTTAGGGTTAGGGTTAGGTTTAGTTTTAGCTTTAGGGCTCGATTTAGGGTACGGTTTAGGGTTAGGGTTAGGGTTAGGGTTAGGGTTAGGGTTAGGGTTAGGGTTAGGGCTCGGCTTAGGGTACGGGTTCGGATTAGGGTACGTGTTAGGGTTAGGGTAGGGGTTAGGGTTAGGGTACGCGTTAGGGTTAGGGTAGTTATTAAACCTATCGCACTGTCTAGATACCCCTTAGCACGTAAAGGAATATTATTTGGGGGTCCAGCCATGGAGAAGAGTCTAGACACTAGGATAAGATAAGGAACACACCCATTATAAAGAAATCACATTAGGATTCTCTTTTTAAGCTGTTCCTTAAAACACTAGTGCTTAGGAAATCTATTGGAGGCAGAAGCAGTCAAGGGAAGCCTAGGGTTAGGATTAGGCTGAGGGTTAGGCTTAGGGTACGGCTTAGGGTACGGGTTCGGGGAGGGGTTCGGGTACAGCGTAGGGTATGTGTTAGGGTTAGGGTTAGGGTTAGTGTTAAGGTTAGGGCTCGGTTTAGGGTACGGGTTAGGATTAGGGTACGTGTTAGGGTTAGGGTAGGGGTTAGAGTTAGGGTACGCGTTAGGGTTAGGGTAGTTATTAAACCTATCCCACTCTCTAGATACCCCTTAGCACGTAAAGGAATATTATTTGGGGGTCCAGCCATGGAGAAGAGTTTAGACACTAGGATAAGATAAGGAACACACCCATTATAAAGAAATCACATTAGGATTCTATTTTTAAGCCGTTCCTTAAAACATTAGTGCTTAGGAAATCTATTGGAGGCAGAAACAGTCAAGGGTAGCCTTGGGTTAGGGTTAGGCTTAGGGTTAGGGTTACGGTATGGCTTAGGGTACGGGTTCGGGGAGGGGTTCGGGTACGGCATAGGGTATGGGTTAGGGTTAGGGTTAGGTTTAGTGTTAGGGTTAGGGCTCGGTTAAGGGAACGGGTTAGGATTAGGGTACGTGTTAGGGTTAGGGTAGGGGTTAGGGTTAGGGTACGCGTTAGGGTTACGGTAGTTATTAAACCTATCCCACTCTCCTGATACCCCTTAGCACGTAAAGGAATCTTAGTTGGAGGTCCACCCGTGGAGAAGAGTTTAGACACTAGGATAAGATAAGGAACACACTTATTATAAAGAAATCACATTAGGATTCTCTTTTTAAGCTGTTCCTTAAAACACTAGTGCTTAGGATATCTATTGGAGGCAGAAGCAGTCAAGGGTAGCCTAAGGTTAGTGTTAGGCTTAGGGTTAGGGTTAGGGTACGGGTTAGTGTACAGGTTCGGGTTAGGGTTAGGGTTAGGGTTAGGGTTAGTGTTAGGGTTAGGGCTCGGTTTAGGGTACAGGTTAGGATTAGGGTACGTGTTAGGGTTAGGGTAGGGGTTAGGGTTAGGGTACGCGTTAGGGTTAGGGTAGTTATTAAACCTATCCCACTCTCTACATACCCCTTAGCACGTAAAGGAATATTATTTGGGCGTCCAGCCATGGAGAAGAGTTTAGACACTAGGATAAGATAAGGAACACACCCATTATAAAGAAATCACATTAGGATTCTCTTTTTAAGCTGTTCCTTAAAACACTAGTGCTTAGGAAATCTATTGGAGGCAGAAGCAGTCAAGGGTAGCCTAGGGTTAGGGTTAGGCTTAGGGTTAGTCTTAGGGTACGGCTTAGGGTACGGGTTCGGGGAGGGGTTCGGGTACGGCGTAGGGTATGTGTTAGGGTTAGGGTTAGGGTTAGTGTTAGGGTTAGGGCTCGGTTTAGGGTACAGATTAGGATTAGGGTACGTGTTAGGGTTAGGGTAGGGTTTAGGGTTAGGGTACGCGTTAGGGTTAGGGTAGTTATTAAACCTATCCCACTCTCTAGATACTCCTTAGCACGTAAAGGAATATTATTTGGGGGTCCAGCCATGGAGAAGAGTTTAGACACTAGGATAAGATAAGGAACACACCCATTATAAAGAAATCACATAAGGATTCTCTTTTTAAGCTGTTCCTTAAAACTCTAGTGCTTAGGAAATCTATTGGAGGCAGAAACAGTCAAGGGTAGCTTAGGGATAGGGTTAGGCTTAGGGTTAGGGTTACGGTACGGCTTAGGATACGGGTTCGGGGAGGGTTTCGGGTACGGCATAGGGTATGGGTTAGGGTTAGGGTTAGGTTTAGTGTTAGGTTTAGGGCTCGGTTAAGGTAACGGGTTAGGATTAGGGTACGTGTTAGGGTTAGGGTAGGGGTTAGGGTTAGGGTACGCGTTAGGGTTAGGCTAGTTATTAAACCTATCCCACTCTCTAGATACCCCTTAGCACGTAAAGGAATATTAGTTGGAGGTCCACCCGTGGAGAAGAGTTTAGACACTAGGATAAGATAAGGAACACACCTATTATAAAGAAATCACATTAGGATTCTCTTTTTAAGCTGTTCCTTAAAACACTAGTGCTTAGGAAATCTATTGGAGGCAGAAGCAGTCAAGGGTAGCCTAAGGTTAGGGTTAGGCTTAGGGTTAGGGTTAGGGTACGGCTTAGTGTACGGGTTCGGGTTAGGGTTAGGGTTAGGGTTAGGGTTAGGGTACGGCTTAGGGTACGGGTTCGGGGAGGGGTTCGGATACGGCGTAGGGTATGTGTTAGGGTTAGGGTTAGGGTTAGTGCTCGGTTTAGGGTACGGGTTAAGATTAGGGTACGTGTTAGGGTTAGGGTAGGGTTTAGGTTTAGGGTACGCGTTAGGGTTAGGGTAGTTATGAAACCTATCCCACACTCTAGATACCCCTTAGCACGTAAAGGAATATTATTTGGGGTTCCAGCCATGGAGTAGAGTTTAGACACAAGGATAAGATAAGGAACACACCCATTATAAAGAAATCACATTAGGATTCCCTTTTTAAGCCATTCCTTAAAACACTAGTGCTTAGGAAATCTATTGGAGGCAGAAACAGTCAAGGGTAGCCTAGGGTTAGGGTTAGGCTTAGGGTTAGGGTTACGGTACGGCTTAGGGTACGGGTTCGGGGAGGGGTTCGGGTACGGCGTAGGGTATGGGTTAGGGTTAGGGTTAGGTTTAGTGTTAGGGTTAGGGCTCGGTTTAGGGTACGGGTTAGGATTAGGGTACGTGTTAGGGTTAGGGTAGGGGTTAGGGTTAGGGAATGCGTTAGGGTTAGGGTAGTTATTAAACCTATCCCACTCTCTAGATACCCCTTAGCACGTAAAGGAATATTAGTTGGAGGTCCAGCCGTGGAGAAGAGTTTAGAGACTAGGATAAGATAAGGAACACACCTATTATAAAGAAATCACATTAGGATTCTCTTTTTAAGCTGTTCCTTAAAACACTAGTGCTTAGGAAATCTATTGGAGGCAGAAGCAGTCAAGGGTAGCCTAAGGTTAGGGTTAGGCTTAGGGTTAGGCTTAGGGTACGGCTTAGGTTACGGGTTCCGGGAGGTGTTCGGGTACGGCGTAGGGTATGGGTTAGGGT
>NW_028122018.1:0-47775 GCF_965194805.1 Balaenoptera borealis | reverse complement strand
AACACTGTATTTAAGCCAAATCTTTACGAGATTGATGAGTTTTAACCCCAGGAAACTTTAGTTAACAGGCAAATCCTCTAGTCAACTGGCTTCAGTCTACTTCTCCTTCATTTGAGAAAGAAAAAAAGAAAAAAAAAAGGCAGGAAAATCACTGGCAGATTTGAAGCTGCTTCTCTGAAGTTACAATTCAATTTGTTGATTCACCACAGGGTTTGCCAGAAAGAGGGCTCAATCTCTGTCTTTAGATTTACAGTCTAATGCTAACTCACTCATTTTACCTCTGTTCATACACTGCTGATTATTTTCAACAAATCACAAAGATATCGGCATTTTATATTTACTATTTGGTGCTTGAGCTGGAGTAGCAGGCAGCACCTTAATTATATTAATCCAGGCTGAGCTATGCTGACCTGGACCGCTACTTGGAGATGCCCAAATCTGTAAGGTAGTCATAACAGTCCCTGCACTTGTAATAATTTTCTTTATAGCTGTACCTGTTATGATTGCAGGCTTTGAAAACTGACTTGGGCCACTAATACCTCAGACACCTGAAGTAGCATTTCCCCCAATAAATCATGTAAACGTTTGACTACTTCCCCCACCGTTCTTACGCCTACTCATATCACCAATAGTAGAAGCTGGTTCTGGTACCAGTGGAACCGTGTATTCAGCTCTAGCCTGCAATCTGGCCCATGCAGGAGCCTCTGTCGACCTAACTGTTTTCTCCTTACATTTAGCAGGTGTCTCCTCAATTCTTGGTATTATTACTTTTATTACTATAGTCTTTAATACAAAACCAGCAGTCATATCCCAATACCAAACACCATTATTTGTTTAATCTTCCCCAACTATAGCCATATTACTATAATTACCAATCTCAGTCCAAGCAGCCAGAATTGCCATGCTGTTAAGAGATAGAAATCTAAACACTACTTTCTTTGACCCAGCAGGAGGAGACCGAATCCTATACCAACACCTATGTTGATACTTTGCTCACCCTGAAGTCTGTATTCATGGCCTAACAGGGTTTGTTATAAACTCACATATCATTACATACTATTTAGGACAAAAATTGCCTTTCGGCTATCTGGGAATAGTATGAGTCATGTCCACTGGGTTTTTAGGACTTCTCTTGTGGGCCCATCATATGTTTACCATAGGGATAGCTGTGGACTCAGGAGCATACTTTGCATCAGCTACCGTAATTACTTCTATCCCTACAGGAGTAAAAGTATCTAGCTGATTAGCAACTCTTTATTTAATTTTTCTTTTTCTTTTCTTTTCTTTTTTTTTTTTTTTTGTGGCTGAGTTGGGTCTTGGTTGCTGCGCATGGGCTTTCTCTGGTTGCGGTGAGCGGCAGCTACTCTTCGTTGCGGTGTGCGGCCCTTTCGTTGCAGTGGCTTCTCTTGTTGCAGAGCACGGCCTCTAGGCGCGTGGGCTTCAGTAGTTGTGGCTTGCGGGCTCTAGAGGGCAGGCTCAGTAGTTGTGGCACACGGGCTTTTTGCTCCGCGGCATGTGGAATCTTCCCAGACAAGGGCTCGAACCCGTGTCCCCTGCATTGGCAGGCGAACTCTTAACCACTGCGTCACCAGGGAAGTCCCTGGTTAGCAACTGTTCACGGAGGTAATACTATATGACCTCCCACTATATTATGAGTTTTAGGCTTTAGTTTTTCTTTTTACAGTAGGTGGTTTGACAGGAATCATCTTAGCCATCTCATCCCCAGACATTGTCCTCCAGGATACATACTATGTAGTAGCACACTTCCATGACCTAATGTCCATGGGAGCAGTCTTCACTATTATAGGAGGCTTCCTACACTGATTCCCACTATTCTCAGGTTATACAGTTAACTCAGCATGAGCAAAAATTCACTTCACAAGTATATTTGTAGTAGTAAATATGACTTCCTGCAGCACTTTCGTGGCCTCTCAGGGATGTCACTACGTTAGTCTGAGTACCCTGAGGCACACACAACATGAAATATTTTGTCTTTAGGCTCATTCATCTCAGTAGCAGCAGTAATGCTAATAATCTTCATACTTTGAAAAGCATTTGTGTCTAAACAAGACGTCTTAGCAGTGGAAATTGCTACTCCTAACCTAGAATGGTTACACGGATGTCCTCCACCATATCCTATGTTTCAAGATCCTCCCTATGGAAATGTAAAATAAGGAAGGACTCAAGTCCTTTTCAACCAGTTTCAAGCCAACACCATAACAATTATGTCTTCCTCAATAAATGAGATAAAAGTAAAAAGTGATGTAGCTTTGTCAAAGTTAAATGATAGGCTAAAATCCTGTATATCACTAAGGCATATCAATTTCATCTAGGCTCTCAAGATACAACATCACCGATTATGGAAGAACTTTTACATTTTCTTCATCACACATTAATAGTGATTTTTAAAATAAGTTCTCTAGTCCTCTATATCATTTCACTAATATTGACATCTAAACTCATATGCATACAATAGATGCACAGGTAGAGAAAATGTGAACAATTTACTAGCTATTATTGTCATCTTAATTGCCCTATCATCATTGTGAATCCTTTACATGATACATGAAATCAATAGCTCTTCCCAAACCATAAAAAACTATGGGTCAGTAATGATACTGAAGCTACAAATACACAGATTATGAAGATTTAAACGTTGACTCCTCTGTAATCCCCACATCAGAGCTAAAACCAGGAGAATAATGACTAATAGAAGTCAACAACCGAGTAGTTAGGGATAGTCATTGAATATTAGTTTCATCTGAAATTGTTGTACACTCCGGAGTTGTTCCTTCTCAGGCCTAAAAAGAGCTGCTATCCCAGGACGCCTAACTGAAAGAATCCTAATATCAACAGGACCAGGCCTATGTTGTGGACAAGAGAGCTCGTTTTCCTGAGTTCAAAGACAGGACAGAGGGATATGGCTGAGATATGGGGTGAATCTGGAGCCCATGGGGATGCACTCTCCAAGCTCCAGTATAGGAATGGGGCCTCTAGGGTCCCAGGCCACCCACCACGCCCTCTCGAGCAGGATCTGGGCAACATTCCCTGTCAGTGATGAGGCAGCCCTAGCACTTGTCACGCCCCGATGTCGTGTCCTATGTGGGCCCCATGCTCTTGGGACCACACCCCACACTCTGCAGGTCCATGCTACAGGGTCCTTCATGCCTCAGGAGTAGAGACCACACAGCAAGCAGTTCCCTCCCCAACCAGCAGGAGGAGGGGAGGAGAGCAGGGGCACCAGGGGACTCTCACTCAGACAACAACACCCCGGCGGTGCCAGCGGGGACAGTGATGATGCAGATGAGGCACAGACCAAGAGATGGGACCAGAGGACCCAAAAGGCAGCTGGTCAGGTCCTGGCTCACCTGCACCCCGGACACCTTTGTCCCGCATACACCCCCTTCCTCATACACCCTCTCCTTAAATGCAGATTCTTCAGATGCAAACAGGCAGAGCTTCAGACTGAAAATCAGCTCTTCCAAAATGACCCGTCAGCAAACACTGCAGGATTCCACTCCAGTGGGTGCCCTGGAGTCGACAACTCAGGGACTGAAGTGGATATCGGTGCCAGGGGCAGTGGGAGGGAATGGGGAATGAGACTTCCATGGTTGTGGAATTTTGGTTTTGCAAGATGAAAAGTTCTAGGGATGGTGGTGATGGCTCCACGAGAAAGTGAATATATCTGAGGCCTCAGAAACGTGCACTTAAAATGGTGATGATGGTAAAGGGTATGTGACGTGTGTTTTATTTCACTTAAAATAAATTCTTAAAATAATGTCTTGTTAATTGAGATTCCATTTCGACTCCCCTTCCTCACAAATGTCGGAGGCCCAGACACAGTCCCCTACCTTAGGGGCCATCACGGTACCCTCACAGAGCACGTGGGAGACCATTCTTAGGGGCGGCTAGTCTGTGCTCACCTGACCTCTGTCCAGGGGGACCCAGGCAGTGGTGACCCCCATAGATTAGACCTATGATATGCTATAGTATTAATATGATACCACCAAGTGTTGTCACTCACCGGAACACAGAGCAGCAACCCACTCAAACATGCCTGACCTCATATGATTGTGACAAGATTAAGAGAAGAAAAGGAACCACAGGTTAATCAGGACAACACCCTTAATGCAGAGGTTGGAAATCTCAAAGGGGACAGGACACACTGCAGGCAAAGAGCGCATATGCGGTCTCCCCATACATGTGATCCTGACCCATGCAGGTATGGTGAGACCCACACAGTCCCCGCACCCTATACCTGGGGCCACACATCCACACTCACCAGGGTGACCCACCTCCCCAGACCCCTCCACCTGGGTCACATGTCCACAGTCCCAGGGTGACCTCACCTCCCCAGACCCTGCACCTGGGGTCACACGTCCCCTTGGTCAGGACACCATGGCTCTGCAGGGGGCTCCCCCAATGTGGAAACAAGCTGGGTCCCTGGGACCTCCTGGGATGGGAAAAAGTGTCAGGTGGGTCTCCTTTCCCCACACTTGTCCCAGAGGAGTCCTCCTCTTCTCACTTTGGTTCTGTGTGATTTTAACTGTTTTTAAAGCTTTCATACTAGAGTTGAACACACGACCCTGGTGCTGGCATGCTCAGTCCTTTCTCATCTCACTTACATGTTGAGAAAACTCACAGGACAGCAGGGCTGAAAGCCGAGGGGCAGCTCTGGACTCTGCTGAGTAGGGACGGTAGACTGGAGGGAGAGCTCAGCAGCAGCCTCAGCTGTCACCCATCGGCCTTTTGCCCGATCTGCGTGCCCTGCAATCAATTCACCAGCTAAACCTGCTTCCCTATGCACCATGCACGTGCTGGTAAATTGGAATTATTGCCAGGTAGTCCTCCTGAGGATTCTCCATGAGCCCCAGGGAAGGTGAACCTTGCAGGGATTAAGACTAAGGCCCCGACCATAGCCCTGACCCTTGGGAGGACCAGGTCACCACACTCAGAAGAGAGGCTGTTACGTAGACAAGCCCACCTCAGCTCCAGACCCCAGACATCTAAGCACTGACATTCAGATGCAGGCACGGAGCTTCCCAGTACTGAGGCCAGGCCGGGTCTCTACCCAGGTCCCCATAGTCCTAGCGTACACAGAACATGGTCAGGTCTAAATCTTCTTATTATAGACAACACATGGTCAGCTCTAAACATAAGCAGTAGACAGGACATGCAGAGGTCTAAATCTACCATGTAGACACAACTTGATCATGTTTAAACTAGCTTAGGGCTGATCTCATAGGAGGTACAGATCACACACATGGGTCTCTCATCTTTGGACACCCACATCAGGAAACTGAACAAAATCTTTGTCATTAAACATTTCAACAGGCAAAACAGAAATGTTCCCAATTTCTCTGGCCACCTGATGGTCAGGATCCACGGGCGAGCCACGAACTTCTTAGAGTGCAGCCCAGTCTGCTGCCAGGACAGACAAGAAGTGGCCTGATTCCAGCCTCCCAGGCTTCCAGAAGGAGGCGGCCACACTGGAAGCCCAGGCAGGAGAGTCCTGCATGGTCCGGGCCGGGAGATCCGGTCTGTCCATTCGGCTGGCCGATTCCGGGCGGGGCGCTCAGGGCCGCTGAGAGCCCTGCACTCAGGTCCTGCTTCCCTGCAGCGTGTGCGTGTGCGTGTGTGCGTGTGTGTGTGTGTGTGTGTGTGTGTGTGTGTGTGTGTGTAGAGGGGGCGGTGGCTGACGGCTCCCATGGCTCCCGTCCCGGGCACCGCGCTGTCTTCGAGGGGAGGCACGGGGAGAGGTAGGGGCACAGAAGCCGTTGGAGAGGAGAACCCACCGCGGAACTCCTTGCACACTGGCTCGCCCCACCCGGAGACCCGCCTGCCCATCGTGGGCCGCATGTCACCCCCCAACCCCACACCCCCGAGGGCAGGGTGCCTGCTCTTTCAACAGCGCAGGGTCTCACATGAAGGAGACCCAGTGGGGACTGTCACCACCACCACCCCCCCCCACTCCTGATGCTGTGTTTGGGGAGAATGAACCCCCTTGACTGGGCGATGGGACCCTGTGTGGAAAGAGGTGGCGGCCCCATCCAAGTCGGGGCCTGGCTGAGAGATGGGAACACAGGAGCCAAGTGCAGGGCCTGGAGGCCAGGCCAACAGGAGGGGCACCCCCAGCCTTGGCCGGGCTCTCCAACGGTGACATTGTTGCTTTAGGGGACCTGGGGCAGGCGACTGAATGTAATGGGAGTCTAAACTGGACCCTGAATGGGGCTTAAAGAAGGTGTGAAGGATGTTACTGAGACAGTGACAGTCATTGGAAGACAAACTCTGCGTCAGGATATCCTGCTCCATCCATTTAAATCCCTGAGATCTGTGACCTTTACGTGGCTACGCAGGATTGTTAGAGCAGCTGCGTGCGGATATATCTGGGGCACAATTCAGTCTGCAACCAACTTGCAAGTGGTTCCAGCAAACACACAGGTGTGCGCACAGGCAGGCACAGCACACACACAAACATATGCATGTGCACAGCACAAATAGAGTCACACACTAGCATGTGAACACACATGCACGCATATGCCCATGCACACACTAATGTGTGCAAGTGCACATACCTATGCACATGCACAGCATAGGTATGCAAACAGGCACATGCACACGCATAGCACACACACAGGGAATAAAGTGAATCCGTAAAGCATTAATTCCTGAACACAAGTGAAGCTGACATGTATTTTTCCCTTTTCTTAGCCTTGATGTTTTCCACAACAAAAAGTTTAAGAAAAAAGTTAATGGCAAATGACTTTTGATTCATAGGACTTTCTGATGTTATTCCACAAATATTATGACAGGAGAAATGAATGTAGATATTACATGTGTCCACTAATGGATGAATGGAGAAGAAAAACACGGTCCATCAATACAAGGGGATGCTATTCAGCCTAAAAAGGAAGGCAATTCTGACACAGGCTGCAGCAGGGATGAACCTTGAGGGCATTATGCTCAGTGATGTAAGCTAGACACAAAAAAACAAACAGTGCTTGATCCACTCATAAAAGGCCCCTAGAGCAGTCGGAAACATAGAGATATAAAGTAGGATGTTGAGTGCCAGAGGCTGAGGGGGGGACAATGGGGAGTGAGTGTTTAATGGGGACTGTTTCAATTTTGCAAGATGAAAAAGTTCTGGAGGATGATGGTGGTCAGGTTTGCACAACAGTGTGAATTACTTCTTGACCCTGAAATGTGCACTTAAAAATGGTTAAGATAGTACATTTTATGTTTTGTGTACCAGACCACAATTTTTAAAACTTTAAAAAAAACAACAGGACATAGTCCATGAATACCACAAGATGCACAACTTCACTAACAACAGAGGGATTAAAGCCATAAGAAAAATACTGTGCATACACCTACCAGAATGGCAGACATGAAAGACATAGTATCAAATATCAGCAGGATGTGGAGCAATGGAAAGCCTGGTACGCAACGGGGGGATGCAACCACTTCTGAAACAATCGGGCCTCAGATAGCGAAGTCCCTGCACAGAGACCCACAGTGCTCCTCCCAGGTGAACACAAACCCACCAGCCCTGCACCAGGACACACGGACATGGACTCGCAGCCACAGGAGCCAAACCTGAAAGAACCTGAAGGCCATCACAGGCGGATGCAGAAATGAGCCATGCACGCTCCTATGAAGGAATATTCCACAGCAATGGAGTACATTTTGTTTAAAGGTAGTAAAACTATAAAAATTATATTTTTTAAAAAAACTATATTTACAAGATGAAAGAATCTATAATTCTGGCACCTAGGGATTGTCGAATGCTCCTAAAAATAGATTGCTGTGGAAATGTGTATTATAGGGAAATTGACATATTCTCTAGGAGGGACGGGGTGAATGGGCCTGCTACATTTTCTACATTGAAGACATATACAGGTTTTGATGCTACTTCTGTTAAATCAAGTGGGGCTTCATTGGATTTCTGCTACTGCGGAGATAATCAAATCCTGGGTAGGGGTCAGGAGAAAATTAGTCATAGGTGTTCTTGTGTAATAATTACTGTTGAACGTGTAAATGATCCATTTATCAGTAAGACTGAGAAGAGAATAACTGCTACATTACTTCATATGAGATGATTGTCTGTGCTATTGTTCCTAGAGCTCCAGTGAGTGAGTATTTTGAATGTGAAGTTCATCCAGATCTGAGGATGGAATAAATGGCTAGGTGTGATATGGCTAATAGAAATAATATGCCTACATTTATACTAATTAGTGGATAAGATATGGGAAGAGGAATTCATGTTGTGAGAGCCAGGGTTAAGGCTAGCATTGGGGCAATAATATATAAATTGATGATGTTGATGGACATAGTGGTTCTTTAATAAGTAATTTGAATGTCTCAGCAATGGGTTGTAATCATCCATGGGGGCTGATGATTTTTGGCCCTTTCTGGATTTGTATATAGCCTAGGATTTTCCATTTAGTTAATATGAGGAATGCTATGGTGAATTAAATTGGGTAATTTGTGAAAGAATGTTGATTATAAACATATTCTTAGGAAGATGACCTGAACCAGTGCAGAAAAAGTTTCAATTTTACATAATTACCGGGCTCTGCCAGCGTAACGAACCCTGTTCTACAGTAGGGTATGTATAAATTAATTGAATGTAGATTATATCATCATTTAGTTTGAAGACATTTTGTAAAGTAAGCCCTATTGCTCTTGTCCTTTCATACTGGAAGAAACCTGCAATAGACAGAAACCAACCAGGATGACTCCAGTCTGAACTCAGATCACGTGAGACTTTAATTGTTGAACAAACAGACAATTAATAGCAGTTATACCATTGAAATGTCGTGATCCAGCATCAAGGTCTTAAACCATATTGCCCATATGAACTCCACAATACAATTACACTGTTATCCCTAGTAAAACTTGTTCCATTGATCAGTGTTTTAGAAGAACAGTTGATAAAGCATTTTGACTAGCTGGCCTAAATTTTAATCACTCAGAAGTGGTTTTATTCTCCAAAAAATAAATGGCGCACGGGCTCAAGACACACCGGCTTCAGTAGTTGTGGCGTGCAGACTCAGTAGTTGTGACCCACTGGCTTAGTTGTTCCGTGGCACGTGAGATCTTCCCGGGCCGGGGATCGAACCGGGCCCCCTGCATTGGCAGGCGAATTCTTAATCACTGCGTCACCAGGGAAGTCCCAGAATCGAAGTCTCCCTTTTAATATACCTGAAGTCCAAAGAATCCATGGAAATTTGTTACAGAAAATAAGACAATAAAATATTGTAAGGACTATAACAGAAGCATATAGTACACAGTTCATATAGACACATCCCAAGCAGTTACAAAGTATATTAAAAGGGAGGCTGCAATTTTAAAAGAATAAGAAAAATTATACCCACAAACTCCCAATCTTTCCTGAAACGTTGCAATCTGAAACCCTATTGTAGGAAGCAGAAGATTCCAGGAGAAATTCTACAAATGAAGAACTCCAAACCCTTTGGTTGGATAAGGAATTCTGGAAGGAAGGTATCCTCACCCAAGGAGAGCAGGTTCCTATACTTCTATAACATCACATCCCTGTACAATTCCCTTTGATCTTGGTCCATGCAATCTCACTCCTCTTGACAGAAATCTATGGCCACATCCTGGAATGTCAGCAGTCCCTGAAATTAAAAGTACACATGCCATGTGGCCACGGGAAGAGTTCATAATGTGACCCAAGAAGAAAACAGCAAGTTAAGAGAACTGCTTTTAATTTAGAAGAGTGTCTTCAATTATCCACTAATATATATATATATATATATATATATATATATATATATATATATATTTTTTTTTTTTTTACAAGGTAACTTTCTCTACCTTATTTCTAACTACAAGAAAAGAGTATGGCATGTGACCACAAAACCAGTATAGAGACTATACTTGTCTGGAAAAGAAATGATAAAATGATGGTTTCAACACAGGCATATGCATTTTTGAGTGTTTTATTTATATCAAACTGGATAAAATGTGTGTATTTCTCATAGAGAAAAGACCTGTCGAGGTAGAAATGTACCTTTCAACTATTCATGAGTACACAAGTACACTGGGGAGATTGTAAAAGTGCAGATTGTGATTCAGTAGGTCTGGTGGGCCTGAGTTCTATTTTTTTAACAAGCTCATTTTTAACTAGTGATGCCACAGTCTCTGATTCATTAACCACAACTGTGAATATCAGAGACATAATTAGAAAGGTAAAAATTCATATTTAATTTTGAACTTAAAGTGTTTTATGGATTTTACACCTTTAATAGAATAGTGAGCACAGCAGCAACAATCATTTGTGAATATTTACTATAGACTGTGTACCTTTCTAACTTTTTTGTGTAGGATTCCAGGAAAAAAGCCCGGGCTGCGGCCACAGTGGGCGTGGCCCCCAGGCCGGGCCGCCCCTCCAGGACCCCCGACGGGGCCCTGCGCTCCTGGCGGCTCCCTCCCCCGCCGCCCCGCTCCCTCCCGGAAGGCCTCGGGGCAGAGCGGTCCCACCCACCGCGCGCTGAACAGAGCCCGCATTTCCTCCGAGCTGGAACTCCCGGCTCGGGCGGGGTCTCTTCCCTCCGCCTTCACGGAACTGCCCCGGAGCCCGAGGGGAGGGCGACCTCACTGAGGCTGCCGGCTCTGGAGGTGCCCCGGCGGCCGAAGCCGTGACAGTCGCGGGGACGGCGGGCCGGGTAAGTGGGCGCCGACCCTCCGCCTGGTCCGGTGCCCGGGCGGCAGCACAAGACCAGCTTCTGAGGGGCAGGGGTTCGCTGCCACCCGCCGCTGCTGTGCAGAAAGAGCGGCCTCCAGCGTCTGGTCCCCGGGAACTTCGGTCCCTCCTCCCGCCCCTGCCCTCGGCCTGGCTCGCGAGGCCTGGTGGGCGTGGGGAGGGGGTCGGCCTGAGCGTCCTGAGGGGAAACGGGGCAAGGGAGGCGCAGGGTCCGGCTGCAGCGTCAGCGCCCCTCCTCCCGACTGCGGGGAAAGCGGCTGAAAACTCCTCCCGAGGCGCGCAGGCCCCTTATTCAGCCGAGTCCCTCTGCGCTCCTTCCTCCCTGAGCTAAAGTACCGGGGGGAGGGGACAGGGCAGGGGACTGGTAATGGGGAACATCAAAAGGTGATTGTTAACTAAGGAAAACCAGCTCTCCCAAGGTGAGGAATGCGGCGCTTTTCTTTGCCTGGGCTCACTGAAATCCTTCCTTTGATATGCACCTCAGCTCTCTGGGGCCTGCATTCTGTATTTGCATATCCTGAGTGCCTCAGGGCCCGCCGGCTCACATTGGAGGGCTGCAAGTGCTGAAGACTGTGACATCCTTTGTTTACTGATAGGGCAAGAAATATTCCATTTCCCACCGGCTTGAGGGGCAGACAGTGAAAAAAAGTCAGAGAATCTCTCTCGGCCTGTACTTTGGTTTACATATAGATAATATTTATACTTAACTGTGCTAATAGAGGTTCTCAAGTCCAATCAACTTGTACTACTGCCCTCTATCAGTTTCATCAATATCATAAGATAAATGCTTATAGAATTGACTTATTCCATTTAAATAGGATAATGATTTTTAAAGGAAACATAATAGAAGTATAACAACAAAACCTTTACCACTAAAGGCTGGGTCTGGAACAACCTAAATAAATGTTCCATTGTTAAAATATTGAAAGATGTAGTCAATAGAAATATCAACAAAAATGACAAATAATAAGGGTAGCAGAATGTTGAAATGTTCTATCTTTAAAGTGGCAGAAAATCATTTATTAGTAGGCACTGGGGGCAGAAGATGCCTGATTTTATACCTTTGTCATATTTGTGCAGTTGTTTCAACAAGTAACTTAAAGACAAAATTTAAAAACAAGGAGGTTTGTGCCTGAGATCATGTTGATGTGAAACCAGGGATGGCCACCTTGTGCCAGGGGAGTTAAGTTTACCTGGCAGGTAGACCGCAGAGCTCCTGGGAAGCTAGGGTTGGCATTTTTCTGCTGGGTGCCCCTTAGGTTCTGTGACTTGACTGACTGTGAGTCATGTTTCGGGAAAGACCTGATCACAGGAAAAGGGTGGGAATAGAGTGCTTTGGGGAGCAGCTAACAACATTCATCACAGCTCACGGCCTGAATGACTTTTAAAGAAACAGGAAAACAAATGCTTCTTATGGAATCAGAGAATGTGAGGGCTGGACAATCCCAGAAAATGAGGAACACCCATCCCATTTTCCAGATGACGAAACAGAGGTCCAGCAAGGTGAAATCCCTCACCCAAGTTGCACCCGTCTCTCCTCCCCACTACGTGGTTCATGAAAGCAGGACTCTTCCTGTCTTGATCACTGCTGAACCCCAAAAAGGGCCAGGCATCTAGCAGCTGCTCCAAAAATTTGGGTTGACTGTAGGAACAATGCTATTTCTTTCTTTCTCACTCTTATTCAGGATTGTGCCAAGAACTCCCCAGGTTGCAATGTAATTCGATAAATGTAAATATGAATTGAGTTTTGCTGTGATGAGGACTTAGGCTTTGAAGGTAACAGACTTGGTTCAGATCTTGGTTCTGCCACTCCATAGCTGTTTGGCTTTGGGAAAATTACTAAACCTCTCTGAGACTATTTCCTCCTTTGTAAAGTGGGGATAAATCTATCTGAGCCAGCAGAGCACCTGCATGAGAGATGTGCACTAAATATTGGTCTTTCTCACTCTCCTACGCCATCTCTCTGTTCTTCCCAGAGAAGCTGTACAGAAGGATATAGTACTTTTTTAAAATAGTTAACTAATTAATTAATTAATTAATGTGTTTTTGGCTGCGTTGGGTCTTCGTTGCTATGCGCAGGCTTTCTCTAGTTGCGGCAAGCGGGGGCTACTCTTTGTTGCGGTGCCCGGGCTTCTCATTGCGGTGGCTTCTCTTGCTAGCCTTAACCCCAATGCTAGCCTTAACCCTGGCTCTCACAACATGAATTCCTCTTCCCATATCTTATCCACTAATTAGTATAAATGTAGGCATATTATTTCTATTAGCCATATCACACCTAGCCATTTATTCCATCCTCAGATCTGGATGAACTTCACATTCAAAATACTCACTCACTGGAGCTCTAGGAACAATAGCACAGACAATCATCTCATATGAAGTAATGTAGCAGTTATTCTCTTCTCAGTCTTACTGATAAATGGATCATTTACACGTTCAACAGTAATTATTACACAAGAACACCTATGACTAATTTTCTCCTGACCCCTACCCAGAATTTGATTATCTCCGCAGTAGCAGAAATCCAATGAAGCCCCACTTGATTTAACAGAAGTAGCATCAAAACCTGTATATGTCTTCAATGTAGAAAATGTAGCAGGCCCATTCACCCCGTCCCTCCTAGAGAATATGTCAATTTCCCTATAATACACATTTCCACAGCAATCTATTTTTAGGAGCATTCGACAATCCCTAGGTGCCAGAATTATATACAGCCCAAGTCATCATTAAAACACATCTAACAATCTCCTTTCTATGAATTTGAGCCTCCTACCTACAATTTTGATATGATCAACGCATACATCTCTTATAAAAAGTTTTTTTTTTACGACTAACATTAACCCTATGTATACGAGAGTTTTCACTACTTGTCATCATACCAGGCAACCCACCACAAATTTAAGAAATATGTCTGACAAAAGAGTTACTTTGATAGAGTAAATCATAGAGGTTTCAATGCTCTTATTCCTGGAATTGAATTCTTCCTAATATTTTTACATTCTCCATGCTACCTACCACATTACACCACATGCTATATAGTAAAGTTCTCTAAGTAAGCTTCAGGCCCATACCCCCAAAATATTTTTGTATATCCTTCCTGTGCTAATAAACTCTCATTGTTTTTACCATCATTCTACTGACCATTTTCTCAGGAAATATAATTGTATAACAAGCTCACACTGGTTAATGGTATCCCCATTCTAATAAAAAACATGAACCCATAAGCTACAGAAGCATCCAACGAATATTTCCTAAAACAGTCCACCACATCAATCCTACTTATAATGGCTATTATCATTAATCTAATATACTCTGGTCAAAGAGCACAATGAATAACAAAAATCTTTAATCCAGCAGCATCCACCCTCATGACAATCGCCCTTGTCACAAAAGTAGGACTTTCCCCATTTCACTTCTGAGTGCCTGAAGTCACACAAGGCATCCCATGAACAGCAGACCTGATGCTATCAACATGACAAAATTGCAACCCTATCAGTTTTATACCACATGTCACCATCCATCAACCTAAATATACTATTAATCATAGTGATATTATAAATCATAGCTGGAGGCTGAGGCAGACTTCGCCATACTCACCTGGAAAATATTACACCCTCCTCATCAATTGCCCATATAGGATGAATAACAGCTATTATAATGTATATTCAGATTATAACAATCCTAAACATACTAATTTATATCATAACAACACTATCTTCTTCTTAATTATGCCCAGATCATGTACTACAAGAGTATCATTATCACACACATGAGATAAAACACCTCCCATCACAATCATTTTCCTCACCATTATAGTATCATTAGGACATCGCCCATCACTATCAGGGTTTCTACCCAAATGAATAATTATCCAAGAGATAACAAAAACGACAACATCATTCTACCAACACTAATAGCCATCATAGCAGTCCTCAGCATATATTTCTACTTGCAGCTAACATACTCCACATCACTAACTATATTCCCTTCATTAAACAACACAAACACAAAACAATTTGAACATACAAAGAAATAACCTTCCTATCATTACCAATCATAATACCCACACGATTACTACACACAACACCCATTCTATCGGTGCTGGACTAGGAATTTAGGTTAGTTCAGGCCAAGAGCTTTCAAAACCCTAAACAAGTGAAATTTACTTAATTCCTGAAAATAAGGATTGCAAGACTTTATTCTACATCAATTGAATGTAAAGCAAACACTGTATTTAAGCCAAATCTTTACGAGATTGATGAGTTTTAACCCCAGGAAACTTTAGTTAACAGGCAAATCCTCTAGTCAACTGGCTTCAGTCTACTTCTCCTTCATTTGAGAAAGAAAAAAAGAAAAAAAAAAAGGCAGGAAAATCACTGGCAGATTTGAAGCTGCTTCTCTGAAGTTACAATTCAATTTGTTGATTCACCACAGGGTTTGCCAGAAAGAGGGCTCAATCTCTGTCTTTAGATTTACAGTCTAATGCTAACTCACTCATTTTACCTCTGTTCATACACTGCTGATTATTTTCAACAAATCACAAAGATATCGGCATTTTATATTTACTATTTGGTGCTTGAGCTGGAGTAGCAGGCAGCACCTTAATTATATTAATCCAGGCTGAGCTATGCTGACCTGGACCGCTACTTGGAGATGCCCAAATCTGTAAGGTAGTCATAACAGTCCCTGCACTTGTAATAATTTTCTTTATAGCTGTACCTGTTATGATTGCAGGCTTTGAAAACTGACTTGGGCCACTAATACCTCAGACACCTGAAGTAGCATTTCCCCCAATAAATCATGTAAACGTTTGACTACTTCCCCCACCGTTCTTACGCCTACTCATATCACCAATAGTAGAAGCTGGTTCTGGTACCAGTGGAACCGTGTATTCAGCTCTAGCCTGCAATCTGGCCCATGCAGGAGCCTCTGTCGACCTAACTGTTTTCTCCTTACATTTAGCAGGTGTCTCCTCAATTCTTGGTATTATTACTTTTATTACTATAGTCTTTAATACAAAACCAGCAGTCATATCCCAATACCAAACACCATTATTTGTTTAATCTTCCCCAACTATAGCCATATTACTATAATTACCAATCTCAGTCCAAGCAGCCAGAATTGCCATGCTGTTAAGAGATAGAAATCTAAACACTACTTTCTTTGACCCAGCAGGAGGAGACCGAATCCTATACCAACACCTATGTTGATACTTTGCTCACCCTGAAGTCTGTATTCATGGCCTAACAGGGTTTGTTATAAACTCACATATCATTACATACTATTTAGGACAAAAATTGCCTTTCGGCTATCTGGGAATAGTATGAGTCATGTCCACTGGGTTTTTAGGACTTCTCTTGTGGGCCCATCATATGTTTACCATAGGGATAGCTGTGGACTCAGGAGCATACTTTGCATCAGCTACCGTAATTACTTCTATCCCTACAGGAGTAAAAGTATCTAGCTGATTAGCAACTCTTTATTTAATTTTTCTTTTTCTTTTCTTTTCTTTTTTTTTTTTTTTTGTGGCTGAGTTGGGTCTTGGTTGCTGCGCATGGGCTTTCTCTGGTTGCGGTGAGCGGCAGCTACTCTTCGTTGCGGTGTGCGGCCCTTTCGTTGCAGTGGCTTCTCTTGTTGCAGAGCACGGCCTCTAGGCGCGTGGGCTTCAGTAGTTGTGGCTTGCGGGCTCTAGAGGGCAGGCTCAGTAGTTGTGGCACACGGGCTTTTTGCTCCGCGGCATGTGGAATCTTCCCAGACAAGGGCTCGAACCCGTGTCCCCTGCATTGGCAGGCGAACTCTTAACCACTGCGTCACCAGGGAAGTCCCTGGTTAGCAACTGTTCACGGAGGTAATACTATATGACCTCCCACTATATTATGAGTTTTAGGCTTTAGTTTTTCTTTTTACAGTAGGTGGTTTGACAGGAATCATCTTAGCCATCTCATCCCCAGACATTGTCCTCCAGGATACATACTATGTAGTAGCACACTTCCATGACCTAATGTCCATGGGAGCAGTCTTCACTATTATAGGAGGCTTCCTACACTGATTCCCACTATTCTCAGGTTATACAGTTAACTCAGCATGAGCAAAAATTCACTTCACAAGTATATTTGTAGTAGTAAATATGACTTCCTGCAGCACTTTCGTGGCCTCTCAGGGATGTCACTACGTTAGTCTGAGTACCCTGAGGCACACACAACATGAAATATTTTGTCTTTAGGCTCATTCATCTCAGTAGCAGCAGTAATGCTAATAATCTTCATACTTTGAAAAGCATTTGTGTCTAAACAAGACGTCTTAGCAGTGGAAATTGCTACTCCTAACCTAGAATGGTTACACGGATGTCCTCCACCATATCCTATGTTTCAAGATCCTCCCTATGGAAATGTAAAATAAGGAAGGACTCAAGTCCTTTTCAACCAGTTTCAAGCCAACACCATAACAATTATGTCTTCCTCAATAAATGAGATAAAAGTAAAAAGTGATGTAGCTTTGTCAAAGTTAAATGATAGGCTAAAATCCTGTATATCACTAAGGCATATCAATTTCATCTAGGCTCTCAAGATACAACATCACCGATTATGGAAGAACTTTTACATTTTCTTCATCACACATTAATAGTGATTTTTAAAATAAGTTCTCTAGTCCTCTATATCATTTCACTAATATTGACATCTAAACTCATATGCATACAATAGATGCACAGGTAGAGAAAATGTGAACAATTTACTAGCTATTATTGTCATCTTAATTGCCCTATCATCATTGTGAATCCTTTACATGATACATGAAATCAATAGCTCTTCCCAAACCATAAAAAACTATGGGTCAGTAATGATACTGAAGCTACAAATACACAGATTATGAAGATTTAAACGTTGACTCCTCTGTAATCCCCACATCAGAGCTAAAACCAGGAGAATAATGACTAATAGAAGTCAACAACCGAGTAGTTAGGGATAGTCATTGAATATTAGTTTCATCTGAAATTGTTGTACACTCCGGAGTTGTTCCTTCTCAGGCCTAAAAAGAGCTGCTATCCCAGGACGCCTAACTGAAAGAATCCTAATATCAACAGGACCAGGCCTATGTTGTGGACAAGAGAGCTCGTTTTCCTGAGTTCAAAGACAGGACAGAGGGATATGGCTGAGATATGGGGTGAATCTGGAGCCCATGGGGATGCACTCTCCAAGCTCCAGTATAGGAATGGGGCCTCTAGGGTCCCAGGCCACCCACCACGCCCTCTCGAGCAGGATCTGGGCAACATTCCCTGTCAGTGATGAGGCAGCCCTAGCACTTGTCACGCCCCGATGTCGTGTCCTATGTGGGCCCCATGCTCTTGGGACCACACCCCACACTCTGCAGGTCCATGCTACAGGGTCCTTCATGCCTCAGGAGTAGAGACCACACAGCAAGCAGTTCCCTCCCCAACCAGCAGGAGGAGGGGAGGAGAGCAGGGGCACCAGGGGACTCTCACTCAGACAACAACACCCCGGCGGTGCCAGCGGGGACAGTGATGATGCAGATGAGGCACAGACCAAGAGATGGGACCAGAGGACCCAAAAGGCAGCTGGTCAGGTCCTGGCTCACCTGCACCCCGGACACCTTTGTCCCGCATACACCCCCTTCCTCATACACCCTCTCCTTAAATGCAGATTCTTCAGATGCAAACAGGCAGAGCTTCAGACTGAAAATCAGCTCTTCCAAAATGACCCGTCAGCAAACACTGCAGGATTCCACTCCAGTGGGTGCCCTGGAGTCGACAACTCAGGGACTGAAGTGGATATCGGTGCCAGGGGCAGTGGGAGGGAATGGGGAATGAGACTTCCATGGTTGTGGAATTTTGGTTTTGCAAGATGAAAAGTTCTAGGGATGGTGGTGATGGCTCCACGAGAAAGTGAATATATCTGAGGCCTCAGAAACGTGCACTTAAAATGGTGATGATGGTAAAGGGTATGTGACGTGTGTTTTATTTCACTTAAAATAAATTCTTAAAATAATGTCTTGTTAATTGAGATTCCATTTCGACTCCCCTTCCTCACAAATGTCGGAGGCCCAGACACAGTCCCCTACCTTAGGGGCCATCACGGTACCCTCACAGAGCACGTGGGAGACCATTCTTAGGGGCGGCTAGTCTGTGCTCACCTGACCTCTGTCCAGGGGGACCCAGGCAGTGGTGACCCCCATAGATTAGACCTATGATATGCTATAGTATTAATATGATACCACCAAGTGTTGTCACTCACCGGAACACAGAGCAGCAACCCACTCAAACATGCCTGACCTCATATGATTGTGACAAGATTAAGAGAAGAAAAGGAACCACAGGTTAATCAGGACAACACCCTTAATGCAGAGGTTGGAAATCTCAAAGGGGACAGGACACACTGCAGGCAAAGAGCGCATATGCGGTCTCCCCATACATGTGATCCTGACCCATGCAGGTATGGTGAGACCCACACAGTCCCCGCACCCTATACCTGGGGCCACACATCCACACTCACCAGGGTGACCCACCTCCCCAGACCCCTCCACCTGGGTCACATGTCCACAGTCCCAGGGTGACCTCACCTCCCCAGACCCTGCACCTGGGGTCACACGTCCCCTTGGTCAGGACACCATGGCTCTGCAGGGGGCTCCCCCAATGTGGAAACAAGCTGGGTCCCTGGGACCTCCTGGGATGGGAAAAAGTGTCAGGTGGGTCTCCTTTCCCCACACTTGTCCCAGAGGAGTCCTCCTCTTCTCACTTTGGTTCTGTGTGATTTTAACTGTTTTTAAAGCTTTCATACTAGAGTTGAACACACGACCCTGGTGCTGGCATGCTCAGTCCTTTCTCATCTCACTTACATGTTGAGAAAACTCACAGGACAGCAGGGCTGAAAGCCGAGGGGCAGCTCTGGACTCTGCTGAGTAGGGACGGTAGACTGGAGGGAGAGCTCAGCAGCAGCCTCAGCTGTCACCCATCGGCCTTTTGCCCGATCTGCGTGCCCTGCAATCAATTCACCAGCTAAACCTGCTTCCCTATGCACCATGCACGTGCTGGTAAATTGGAATTATTGCCAGGTAGTCCTCCTGAGGATTCTCCATGAGCCCCAGGGAAGGTGAACCTTGCAGGGATTAAGACTAAGGCCCCGACCATAGCCCTGACCCTTGGGAGGACCAGGTCACCACACTCAGAAGAGAGGCTGTTACGTAGACAAGCCCACCTCAGCTCCAGACCCCAGACATCTAAGCACTGACATTCAGATGCAGGCACGGAGCTTCCCAGTACTGAGGCCAGGCCGGGTCTCTACCCAGGTCCCCATAGTCCTAGCGTACACAGAACATGGTCAGGTCTAAATCTTCTTATTATAGACAACACATGGTCAGCTCTAAACATAAGCAGTAGACAGGACATGCAGAGGTCTAAATCTACCATGTAGACACAACTTGATCATGTTTAAACTAGCTTAGGGCTGATCTCATAGGAGGTACAGATCACACACATGGGTCTCTCATCTTTGGACACCCACATCAGGAAACTGAACAAAATCTTTGTCATTAAACATTTCAACAGGCAAAACAGAAATGTTCCCAATTTCTCTGGCCACCTGATGGTCAGGATCCACGGGCGAGCCACGAACTTCTTAGAGTGCAGCCCAGTCTGCTGCCAGGACAGACAAGAAGTGGCCTGATTCCAGCCTCCCAGGCTTCCAGAAGGAGGCGGCCACACTGGAAGCCCAGGCAGGAGAGTCCTGCATGGTCCGGGCCGGGAGATCCGGTCTGTCCATTCGGCTGGCCGATTCCGGGCGGGGCGCTCAGGGCCGCTGAGAGCCCTGCACTCAGGTCCTGCTTCCCTGCAGCGTGTGCGTGTGCGTGTGTGCGTGTGTGTGTGTGTGTGTGTGTGTGTGTGTGTGTGTGTGTAGAGGGGGCGGTGGCTGACGGCTCCCATGGCTCCCGTCCCGGGCACCGCGCTGTCTTCGAGGGGAGGCACGGGGAGAGGTAGGGGCACAGAAGCCGTTGGAGAGGAGAACCCACCGCGGAACTCCTTGCACACTGGCTCGCCCCACCCGGAGACCCGCCTGCCCATCGTGGGCCGCATGTCACCCCCCAACCCCACACCCCCGAGGGCAGGGTGCCTGCTCTTTCAACAGCGCAGGGTCTCACATGAAGGAGACCCAGTGGGGACTGTCACCACCACCACCCCCCCCCACTCCTGATGCTGTGTTTGGGGAGAATGAACCCCCTTGACTGGGCGATGGGACCCTGTGTGGAAAGAGGTGGCGGCCCCATCCAAGTCGGGGCCTGGCTGAGAGATGGGAACACAGGAGCCAAGTGCAGGGCCTGGAGGCCAGGCCAACAGGAGGGGCACCCCCAGCCTTGGCCGGGCTCTCCAACGGTGACATTGTTGCTTTAGGGGACCTGGGGCAGGCGACTGAATGTAATGGGAGTCTAAACTGGACCCTGAATGGGGCTTAAAGAAGGTGTGAAGGATGTTACTGAGACAGTGACAGTCATTGGAAGACAAACTCTGCGTCAGGATATCCTGCTCCATCCATTTAAATCCCTGAGATCTGTGACCTTTACGTGGCTACGCAGGATTGTTAGAGCAGCTGCGTGCGGATATATCTGGGGCACAATTCAGTCTGCAACCAACTTGCAAGTGGTTCCAGCAAACACACAGGTGTGCGCACAGGCAGGCACAGCACACACACAAACATATGCATGTGCACAGCACAAATAGAGTCACACACTAGCATGTGAACACACATGCACGCATATGCCCATGCACACACTAATGTGTGCAAGTGCACATACCTATGCACATGCACAGCATAGGTATGCAAACAGGCACATGCACACGCATAGCACACACACAGGGAATAAAGTGAATCCGTAAAGCATTAATTCCTGAACACAAGTGAAGCTGACATGTATTTTTCCCTTTTCTTAGCCTTGATGTTTTCCACAACAAAAAGTTTAAGAAAAAAGTTAATGGCAAATGACTTTTGATTCATAGGACTTTCTGATGTTATTCCACAAATATTATGACAGGAGAAATGAATGTAGATATTACATGTGTCCACTAATGGATGAATGGAGAAGAAAAACACGGTCCATCAATACAAGGGGATGCTATTCAGCCTAAAAAGGAAGGCAATTCTGACACAGGCTGCAGCAGGGATGAACCTTGAGGGCATTATGCTCAGTGATGTAAGCTAGACACAAAAAAACAAACAGTGCTTGATCCACTCATAAAAGGCCCCTAGAGCAGTCGGAAACATAGAGATATAAAGTAGGATGTTGAGTGCCAGAGGCTGAGGGGGGGACAATGGGGAGTGAGTGTTTAATGGGGACTGTTTCAATTTTGCAAGATGAAAAAGTTCTGGAGGATGATGGTGGTCAGGTTTGCACAACAGTGTGAATTACTTCTTGACCCTGAAATGTGCACTTAAAAATGGTTAAGATAGTACATTTTATGTTTTGTGTACCAGACCACAATTTTTAAAACTTTAAAAAAAACAACAGGACATAGTCCATGAATACCACAAGATGCACAACTTCACTAACAACAGAGGGATTAAAGCCATAAGAAAAATACTGTGCATACACCTACCAGAATGGCAGACATGAAAGACATAGTATCAAATATCAGCAGGATGTGGAGCAATGGAAAGCCTGGTACGCAACGGGGGGATGCAACCACTTCTGAAACAATCGGGCCTCAGATAGCGAAGTCCCTGCACAGAGACCCACAGTGCTCCTCCCAGGTGAACACAAACCCACCAGCCCTGCACCAGGACACACGGACATGGACTCGCAGCCACAGGAGCCAAACCTGAAAGAACCTGAAGGCCATCACAGGCGGATGCAGAAATGAGCCATGCACGCTCCTATGAAGGAATATTCCACAGCAATGGAGTACATTTTGTTTAAAGGTAGTAAAACTATAAAAATTATATTTTTTAAAAAAACTATATTTACAAGATGAAAGAATCTATAATTCTGGCACCTAGGGATTGTCGAATGCTCCTAAAAATAGATTGCTGTGGAAATGTGTATTATAGGGAAATTGACATATTCTCTAGGAGGGACGGGGTGAATGGGCCTGCTACATTTTCTACATTGAAGACATATACAGGTTTTGATGCTACTTCTGTTAAATCAAGTGGGGCTTCATTGGATTTCTGCTACTGCGGAGATAATCAAATCCTGGGTAGGGGTCAGGAGAAAATTAGTCATAGGTGTTCTTGTGTAATAATTACTGTTGAACGTGTAAATGATCCATTTATCAGTAAGACTGAGAAGAGAATAACTGCTACATTACTTCATATGAGATGATTGTCTGTGCTATTGTTCCTAGAGCTCCAGTGAGTGAGTATTTTGAATGTGAAGTTCATCCAGATCTGAGGATGGAATAAATGGCTAGGTGTGATATGGCTAATAGAAATAATATGCCTACATTTATACTAATTAGTGGATAAGATATGGGAAGAGGAATTCATGTTGTGAGAGCCAGGGTTAAGGCTAGCATTGGGGCAATAATATATAAATTGATGATGTTGATGGACATAGTGGTTCTTTAATAAGTAATTTGAATGTCTCAGCAATGGGTTGTAATCATCCATGGGGGCTGATGATTTTTGGCCCTTTCTGGATTTGTATATAGCCTAGGATTTTCCATTTAGTTAATATGAGGAATGCTATGGTGAATTAAATTGGGTAATTTGTGAAAGAATGTTGATTATAAACATATTCTTAGGAAGATGACCTGAACCAGTGCAGAAAAAGTTTCAATTTTACATAATTACCGGGCTCTGCCAGCGTAACGAACCCTGTTCTACAGTAGGGTATGTATAAATTAATTGAATGTAGATTATATCATCATTTAGTTTGAAGACATTTTGTAAAGTAAGCCCTATTGCTCTTGTCCTTTCATACTGGAAGAAACCTGCAATAGACAGAAACCAACCAGGATGACTCCAGTCTGAACTCAGATCACGTGAGACTTTAATTGTTGAACAAACAGACAATTAATAGCAGTTATACCATTGAAATGTCGTGATCCAGCATCAAGGTCTTAAACCATATTGCCCATATGAACTCCACAATACAATTACACTGTTATCCCTAGTAAAACTTGTTCCATTGATCAGTGTTTTAGAAGAACAGTTGATAAAGCATTTTGACTAGCTGGCCTAAATTTTAATCACTCAGAAGTGGTTTTATTCTCCAAAAAATAAATGGCGCACGGGCTCAAGACACACCGGCTTCAGTAGTTGTGGCGTGCAGACTCAGTAGTTGTGACCCACTGGCTTAGTTGTTCCGTGGCACGTGAGATCTTCCCGGGCCGGGGATCGAACCGGGCCCCCTGCATTGGCAGGCGAATTCTTAATCACTGCGTCACCAGGGAAGTCCCAGAATCGAAGTCTCCCTTTTAATATACCTGAAGTCCAAAGAATCCATGGAAATTTGTTACAGAAAATAAGACAATAAAATATTGTAAGGACTATAACAGAAGCATATAGTACACAGTTCATATAGACACATCCCAAGCAGTTACAAAGTATATTAAAAGGGAGGCTGCAATTTTAAAAGAATAAGAAAAATTATACCCACAAACTCCCAATCTTTCCTGAAACGTTGCAATCTGAAACCCTATTGTAGGAAGCAGAAGATTCCAGGAGAAATTCTACAAATGAAGAACTCCAAACCCTTTGGTTGGATAAGGAATTCTGGAAGGAAGGTATCCTCACCCAAGGAGAGCAGGTTCCTATACTTCTATAACATCACATCCCTGTACAATTCCCTTTGATCTTGGTCCATGCAATCTCACTCCTCTTGACAGAAATCTATGGCCACATCCTGGAATGTCAGCAGTCCCTGAAATTAAAAGTACACATGCCATGTGGCCACGGGAAGAGTTCATAATGTGACCCAAGAAGAAAACAGCAAGTTAAGAGAACTGCTTTTAATTTAGAAGAGTGTCTTCAATTATCCACTAATATATATATATATATATATATATATATATATATATATATATATATTTTTTTTTTTTTACAAGGTAACTTTCTCTACCTTATTTCTAACTACAAGAAAAGAGTATGGCATGTGACCACAAAACCAGTATAGAGACTATACTTGTCTGGAAAAGAAATGATAAAATGATGGTTTCAACACAGGCATATGCATTTTTGAGTGTTTTATTTATATCAAACTGGATAAAATGTGTGTATTTCTCATAGAGAAAAGACCTGTCGAGGTAGAAATGTACCTTTCAACTATTCATGAGTACACAAGTACACTGGGGAGATTGTAAAAGTGCAGATTGTGATTCAGTAGGTCTGGTGGGCCTGAGTTCTATTTTTTTAACAAGCTCATTTTTAACTAGTGATGCCACAGTCTCTGATTCATTAACCACAACTGTGAATATCAGAGACATAATTAGAAAGGTAAAAATTCATATTTAATTTTGAACTTAAAGTGTTTTATGGATTTTACACCTTTAATAGAATAGTGAGCACAGCAGCAACAATCATTTGTGAATATTTACTATAGACTGTGTACCTTTCTAACTTTTTTGTGTAGGATTCCAGGAAAAAAGCCCGGGCTGCGGCCACAGTGGGCGTGGCCCCCAGGCCGGGCCGCCCCTCCAGGACCCCCGACGGGGCCCTGCGCTCCTGGCGGCTCCCTCCCCCGCCGCCCCGCTCCCTCCCGGAAGGCCTCGGGGCAGAGCGGTCCCACCCACCGCGCGCTGAACAGAGCCCGCATTTCCTCCGAGCTGGAACTCCCGGCTCGGGCGGGGTCTCTTCCCTCCGCCTTCACGGAACTGCCCCGGAGCCCGAGGGGAGGGCGACCTCACTGAGGCTGCCGGCTCTGGAGGTGCCCCGGCGGCCGAAGCCGTGACAGTCGCGGGGACGGCGGGCCGGGTAAGTGGGCGCCGACCCTCCGCCTGGTCCGGTGCCCGGGCGGCAGCACAAGACCAGCTTCTGAGGGGCAGGGGTTCGCTGCCACCCGCCGCTGCTGTGCAGAAAGAGCGGCCTCCAGCGTCTGGTCCCCGGGAACTTCGGTCCCTCCTCCCGCCCCTGCCCTCGGCCTGGCTCGCGAGGCCTGGTGGGCGTGGGGAGGGGGTCGGCCTGAGCGTCCTGAGGGGAAACGGGGCAAGGGAGGCGCAGGGTCCGGCTGCAGCGTCAGCGCCCCTCCTCCCGACTGCGGGGAAAGCGGCTGAAAACTCCTCCCGAGGCGCGCAGGCCCCTTATTCAGCCGAGTCCCTCTGCGCTCCTTCCTCCCTGAGCTAAAGTACCGGGGGGAGGGGACAGGGCAGGGGACTGGTAATGGGGAACATCAAAAGGTGATTGTTAACTAAGGAAAACCAGCTCTCCCAAGGTGAGGAATGCGGCGCTTTTCTTTGCCTGGGCTCACTGAAATCCTTCCTTTGATATGCACCTCAGCTCTCTGGGGCCTGCATTCTGTATTTGCATATCCTGAGTGCCTCAGGGCCCGCCGGCTCACATTGGAGGGCTGCAAGTGCTGAAGACTGTGACATCCTTTGTTTACTGATAGGGCAAGAAATATTCCATTTCCCACCGGCTTGAGGGGCAGACAGTGAAAAAAAGTCAGAGAATCTCTCTCGGCCTGTACTTTGGTTTACATATAGATAATATTTATACTTAACTGTGCTAATAGAGGTTCTCAAGTCCAATCAACTTGTACTACTGCCCTCTATCAGTTTCATCAATATCATAAGATAAATGCTTATAGAATTGACTTATTCCATTTAAATAGGATAATGATTTTTAAAGGAAACATAATAGAAGTATAACAACAAAACCTTTACCACTAAAGGCTGGGTCTGGAACAACCTAAATAAATGTTCCATTGTTAAAATATTGAAAGATGTAGTCAATAGAAATATCAACAAAAATGACAAATAATAAGGGTAGCAGAATGTTGAAATGTTCTATCTTTAAAGTGGCAGAAAATCATTTATTAGTAGGCACTGGGGGCAGAAGATGCCTGATTTTATACCTTTGTCATATTTGTGCAGTTGTTTCAACAAGTAACTTAAAGACAAAATTTAAAAACAAGGAGGTTTGTGCCTGAGATCATGTTGATGTGAAACCAGGGATGGCCACCTTGTGCCAGGGGAGTTAAGTTTACCTGGCAGGTAGACCGCAGAGCTCCTGGGAAGCTAGGGTTGGCATTTTTCTGCTGGGTGCCCCTTAGGTTCTGTGACTTGACTGACTGTGAGTCATGTTTCGGGAAAGACCTGATCACAGGAAAAGGGTGGGAATAGAGTGCTTTGGGGAGCAGCTAACAACATTCATCACAGCTCACGGCCTGAATGAATTTTAAAGAAACAGGAAAACAAATGCTTCTTATGGAATCAGAGAATGTGAGGGCTGGACAATCCCAGAAAATGAGGAACACCCATCCCATTTTCCAGATGACGAAACAGAGGTCCAGCAAGGTGAAATCCCTCACCCAAGTTGCACCCGTCTCTCCTCCCCACTACGTGGTTCATGAAAGCAGGACTCTTCCTGTCTTGATCACTGCTGAACCCCAAAAAGGGCCAGGCATCTAGCAGCTGCTCCAAAAATTTGGGTTGACTGTAGGAACAATGCTATTTCTTTCTTTCTCACTCTTATTCAGGATTGTGCCAAGAACTCCCCAGGTTGCAATGTAATTCGATAAATGTAAATATGAATTGAGTTTTGTTGTGATGAGGACTTAGGCTTTGAAGGTAACAGACTTGGTTCAGATCTTGGTTCTGCCACTCCATAGCTGTTTGGCTTTGGGAAAATTACTAAACCTCTCTGAGATTATTTCCTCCTTTGTAAAGTGGGGATAAATCTATCTGAGCCAGCAGAGCACCTGCATGAGAGATGTGCACTAAATATTGGTCTTTCTCACTCTCCTACGCCATCTCTCTGTTCTTCCCAGAGAAGCTGTACAGAAGGATATAGTACTTTTTTAAAATAGTTAACTAATTAATTAATTAATTAATGTGTTTTTGGCTGCGTTGGGTCTTCGTTGCTATGCGCAGGCTTTCTCTAGTTGCGGCAAGCGGGGGCTACTCTTTGTTGCGGTGCCCGGGCTTCTCATTGCGGTGGCTTCTCTTGCTAGCCTTAACCCCAATGCTAGCCTTAACCCTGGCTCTCACAACATGAATTCCTCTTCCCATATCTTATCCACTAATTAGTATAAATGTAGGCATATTATTTCTATTAGCCATATCACACCTAGCCATTTATTCCATCCTCAGATCTGGATGAACTTCACATTCAAAATACTCACTCACTGGAGCTCTAGGAACAATAGCACAGACAATCATCTCATATGAAGTAATGTAGCAGTTATTCTCTTCTCAGTCTTACTGATAAATGGATCATTTACACGTTCAACAGTAATTATTACACAAGAACACCTATGACTAATTTTCTCCTGACCCCTACCCAGAATTTGATTATCTCCGCAGTAGCAGAAATCCAATGAAGCCCCACTTGATTTAACAGAAGTAGCATCAAAACCTGTATATGTCTTCAATGTAGAAAATGTAGCAGGCCCATTCACCCCGTCCCTCCTAGAGAATATGTCAATTTCCCTATAATACACATTTCCACAGCAATCTATTTTTAGGAGCATTCGACAATCCCTAGGTGCCAGAATTATATACAGCCCAAGTCATCATTAAAACACATCTAACAATCTCCTTTCTATGAATTTGAGCCTCCTACCTACAATTTTGATATGATCAACGCATACATCTCTTATAAAAAGTTTTTTTTTTACGACTAACATTAACCCTATGTATACGAGAGTTTTCACTACTTGTCATCATACCAGGCAACCCACCACAAATTTAAGAAATATGTCTGACAAAAGAGTTACTTTGATAGAGTAAATCATAGAGGTTTCAATGCTCTTATTCCTGGAATTGAATTCTTCCTAATATTTTTACATTCTCCATGCTACCTACCACATTACACCACATGCTATATAGTAAAGTTCTCTAAGTAAGCTTCAGGCCCATACCCCCAAAATATTTTTGTATATCCTTCCTGTGCTAATAAACTCTCATTGTTTTTACCATCATTCTACTGACCATTTTCTCAGGAAATATAATTGTATAACAAGCTCACACTGGTTAATGGTATCCCCATTCTAATAAAAAACATGAACCCATAAGCTACAGAAGCATCCAACGAATATTTCCTAAAACAGTCCACCACATCAATCCTACTTATAATGGCTATTATCATTAATCTAATATACTCTGGTCAAAGAGCACAATGAATAACAAAAATCTTTAATCCAGCAGCATCCACCCTCATGACAATCGCCCTTGTCACAAAAGTAGGACTTTCCCCATTTCACTTCTGAGTGCCTGAAGTCACACAAGGCATCCCATGAACAGCAGACCTGATGCTATCAACATGACAAAATTGCAACCCTATCAGTTTTATACCACATGTCACCATCCATCAACCTAAATATACTATTAATCATAGTGATATTATAAATCATAGCTGGAGGCTGAGGCAGACTTCGCCATACTCACCTGGAAAATATTACACCCTCCTCATCAATTGCCCATATAGGATGAATAACAGCTATTATAATGTATATTCAGATTATAACAATCCTAAACATACTAATTTATATCATAACAACACTATCTTCTTCTTAATTATGCCCAGATCATGTACTACAAGAGTATCATTATCACACACATGAGATAAAACACCTCCCATCACAATCATTTTCCTCACCATTATAGTATCATTAGGACATCGCCCATCACTATCAGGGTTTCTACCCAAATGAATAATTATCCAAGAGATAACAAAAACGACAACATCATTCTACCAACACTAATAGCCATCATAGCAGTCCTCAGCATATATTTCTACTTGCAGCTAACATACTCCACATCACTAACTATATTCCCTTCATTAAACAACACAAACACAAAACAATTTGAACATACAAAGAAATAACCTTCCTATCATTACCAATCATAATACCCACACGATTACTACACACAACACCCATTCTATCGGTGCTGGACTAGGAATTTAGGTTAGTTCAGGCCAAGAGCTTTCAAAACCCTAAACAAGTGAAATTTACTTAATTCCTGAAAATAAGGATTGCAAGACTTTATTCTACATCAATTGAATGTAAAGCAAACACTGTATTTAAGCCAAATCTTTACGAGATTGATGAGTTTTAACCCCAGGAAACTTTAGTTAACAGGCAAATCCTCTAGTCAACTGGCTTCAGTCTACTTCTCCTTCATTTGAGAAAGAAAAAAAGAAAAAAAAAAGGCAGGAAAATCACTGGCAGATTTGAAGCTGCTTCTCTGAAGTTACAATTCAATTTGTTGATTCACCACAGGGTTTGCCAGAAAGAGGGCTCAATCTCTGTCTTTAGATTTACAGTCTAATGCTAACTCACTCATTTTACCTCTGTTCATACACTGCTGATTATTTTCAACAAATCACAAAGATATCGGCATTTTATATTTACTATTTGGTGCTTGAGCTGGAGTAGCAGGCAGCACCTTAATTATATTAATCCAGGCTGAGCTATGCTGACCTGGACCGCTACTTGGAGATGCCCAAATCTGTAAGGTAGTCATAACAGTCCCTGCACTTGTAATAATTTTCTTTATAGCTGTACCTGTTATGATTGCAGGCTTTGAAAACTGACTTGGGCCACTAATACCTCAGACACCTGAAGTAGCATTTCCCCCAATAAATCATGTAAACGTTTGACTACTTCCCCCACCGTTCTTACGCCTACTCATATCACCAATAGTAGAAGCTGGTTCTGGTACCAGTGGAACCGTGTATTCAGCTCTAGCCTGCAATCTGGCCCATGCAGGAGCCTCTGTCGACCTAACTGTTTTCTCCTTACATTTAGCAGGTGTCTCCTCAATTCTTGGTATTATTACTTTTATTACTATAGTCTTTAATACAAAACCAGCAGTCATATCCCAATACCAAACACCATTATTTGTTTAATCTTCCCCAACTATAGCCATATTACTATAATTACCAATCTCAGTCCAAGCAGCCAGAATTGCCATGCTGTTAAGAGATAGAAATCTAAACACTACTTTCTTTGACCCAGCAGGAGGAGACCGAATCCTATACCAACACCTATGTTGATACTTTGCTCACCCTGAAGTCTGTATTCATGGCCTAACAGGGTTTGTTATAAACTCACATATCATTACATACTATTTAGGACAAAAATTGCCTTTCGGCTATCTGGGAATAGTATGAGTCATGTCCACTGGGTTTTTAGGACTTCTCTTGTGGGCCCATCATATGTTTACCATAGGGATAGCTGTGGACTCAGGAGCATACTTTGCATCAGCTACCGTAATTACTTCTATCCCTACAGGAGTAAAAGTATCTAGCTGATTAGCAACTCTTTATTTAATTTTTCTTTTTCTTTTCTTTTCTTTTTTTTTTTTTTTTGTGGCTGAGTTGGGTCTTGGTTGCTGCGCATGGGCTTTCTCTGGTTGCGGTGAGCGGCAGCTACTCTTCGTTGCGGTGTGCGGCCCTTTCGTTGCAGTGGCTTCTCTTGTTGCAGAGCACGGCCTCTAGGCGCGTGGGCTTCAGTAGTTGTGGCTTGCGGGCTCTAGAGGGCAGGCTCAGTAGTTGTGGCACACGGGCTTTTTGCTCCGCGGCATGTGGAATCTTCCCAGACAAGGGCTCGAACCCGTGTCCCCTGCATTGGCAGGCGAACTCTTAACCACTGCGTCACCAGGGAAGTCCCTGGTTAGCAACTGTTCACGGAGGTAATACTATATGACCTCCCACTATATTATGAGTTTTAGGCTTTAGTTTTTCTTTTTACAGTAGGTGGTTTGACAGGAATCATCTTAGCCATCTCATCCCCAGACATTGTCCTCCAGGATACATACTATGTAGTAGCACACTTCCATGACCTAATGTCCATGGGAGCAGTCTTCACTATTATAGGAGGCTTCCTACACTGATTCCCACTATTCTCAGGTTATACAGTTAACTCAGCATGAGCAAAAATTCACTTCACAAGTATATTTGTAGTAGTAAATATGACTTCCTGCAGCACTTTCGTGGCCTCTCAGGGATGTCACTACGTTAGTCTGAGTACCCTGAGGCACACACAACATGAAATATTTTGTCTTTAGGCTCATTCATCTCAGTAGCAGCAGTAATGCTAATAATCTTCATACTTTGAAAAGCATTTGTGTCTAAACAAGACGTCTTAGCAGTGGAAATTGCTACTCCTAACCTAGAATGGTTACACGGATGTCCTCCACCATATCCTATGTTTCAAGATCCTCCCTATGGAAATGTAAAATAAGGAAGGACTCAAGTCCTTTTCAACCAGTTTCAAGCCAACACCATAACAATTATGTCTTCCTCAATAAATGAGATAAAAGTAAAAAGTGATGTAGCTTTGTCAAAGTTAAATGATAGGCTAAAATCCTGTATATCACTAAGGCATATCAATTTCATCTAGGCTCTCAAGATACAACATCACCGATTATGGAAGAACTTTTACATTTTCTTCATCACACATTAATAGTGATTTTTAAAATAAGTTCTCTAGTCCTCTATATCATTTCACTAATATTGACATCTAAACTCATATGCATACAATAGATGCACAGGTAGAGAAAATGTGAACAATTTACTAGCTATTATTGTCATCTTAATTGCCCTATCATCATTGTGAATCCTTTACATGATACATGAAATCAATAGCTCTTCCCAAACCATAAAAAACTATGGGTCAGTAATGATACTGAAGCTACAAATACACAGATTATGAAGATTTAAACGTTGACTCCTCTGTAATCCCCACATCAGAGCTAAAACCAGGAGAATAATGACTAATAGAAGTCAACAACCGAGTAGTTAGGGATAGTCATTGAATATTAGTTTCATCTGAAATTGTTGTACACTCCGGAGTTGTTCCTTCTCAGGCCTAAAAAGAGCTGCTATCCCAGGACGCCTAACTGAAAGAATCCTAATATCAACAGGACCAGGCCTATGTTGTGGACAAGAGAGCTCGTTTTCCTGAGTTCAAAGACAGGACAGAGGGATATGGCTGAGATATGGGGTGAATCTGGAGCCCATGGGGATGCACTCTCCAAGCTCCAGTATAGGAATGGGGCCTCTAGGGTCCCAGGCCACCCACCACGCCCTCTCGAGCAGGATCTGGGCAACATTCCCTGTCAGTGATGAGGCAGCCCTAGCACTTGTCACGCCCCGATGTCGTGTCCTATGTGGGCCCCATGCTCTTGGGACCACACCCCACACTCTGCAGGTCCATGCTACAGGGTCCTTCATGCCTCAGGAGTAGAGACCACACAGCAAGCAGTTCCCTCCCCAACCAGCAGGAGGAGGGGAGGAGAGCAGGGGCACCAGGGGACTCTCACTCAGACAACAACACCCCGGCGGTGCCAGCGGGGACAGTGATGATGCAGATGAGGCACAGACCAAGAGATGGGACCAGAGGACCCAAAAGGCAGCTGGTCAGGTCCTGGCTCACCTGCACCCCGGACACCTTTGTCCCGCATACACCCCCTTCCTCATACACCCTCTCCTTAAATGCAGATTCTTCAGATGCAAACAGGCAGAGCTTCAGACTGAAAATCAGCTCTTCCAAAATGACCCGTCAGCAAACACTGCAGGATTCCACTCCAGTGGGTGCCCTGGAGTCGACAACTCAGGGACTGAAGTGGATATCGGTGCCAGGGGCAGTGGGAGGGAATGGGGAATGAGACTTCCATGGTTGTGGAATTTTGGTTTTGCAAGATGAAAAGTTCTAGGGATGGTGGTGATGGCTCCACGAGAAAGTGAATATATCTGAGGCCTCAGAAACGTGCACTTAAAATGGTGATGATGGTAAAGGGTATGTGACGTGTGTTTTATTTCACTTAAAATAAATTCTTAAAATAATGTCTTGTTAATTGAGATTCCATTTCGACTCCCCTTCCTCACAAATGTCGGAGGCCCAGACACAGTCCCCTACCTTAGGGGCCATCACGGTACCCTCACAGAGCACGTGGGAGACCATTCTTAGGGGCGGCTAGTCTGTGCTCACCTGACCTCTGTCCAGGGGGACCCAGGCAGTGGTGACCCCCATAGATTAGACCTATGATATGCTATAGTATTAATATGATACCACCAAGTGTTGTCACTCACCGGAACACAGAGCAGCAACCCACTCAAACATGCCTGACCTCATATGATTGTGACAAGATTAAGAGAAGAAAAGGAACCACAGGTTAATCAGGACAACACCCTTAATGCAGAGGTTGGAAATCTCAAAGGGGACAGGACACACTGCAGGCAAAGAGCGCATATGCGGTCTCCCCATACATGTGATCCTGACCCATGCAGGTATGGTGAGACCCACACAGTCCCCGCACCCTATACCTGGGGCCACACATCCACACTCACCAGGGTGACCCACCTCCCCAGACCCCTCCACCTGGGTCACATGTCCACAGTCCCAGGGTGACCTCACCTCCCCAGACCCTGCACCTGGGGTCACACGTCCCCTTGGTCAGGACACCATGGCTCTGCAGGGGGCTCCCCCAATGTGGAAACAAGCTGGGTCCCTGGGACCTCCTGGGATGGGAAAAAGTGTCAGGTGGGTCTCCTTTCCCCACACTTGTCCCAGAGGAGTCCTCCTCTTCTCACTTTGGTTCTGTGTGATTTTAACTGTTTTTAAAGCTTTCATACTAGAGTTGAACACACGACCCTGGTGCTGGCATGCTCAGTCCTTTCTCATCTCACTTACATGTTGAGAAAACTCACAGGACAGCAGGGCTGAAAGCCGAGGGGCAGCTCTGGACTCTGCTGAGTAGGGACGGTAGACTGGAGGGAGAGCTCAGCAGCAGCCTCAGCTGTCACCCATCGGCCTTTTGCCCGATCTGCGTGCCCTGCAATCAATTCACCAGCTAAACCTGCTTCCCTATGCACCATGCACGTGCTGGTAAATTGGAATTATTGCCAGGTAGTCCTCCTGAGGATTCTCCATGAGCCCCAGGGAAGGTGAACCTTGCAGGGATTAAGACTAAGGCCCCGACCATAGCCCTGACCCTTGGGAGGACCAGGTCACCACACTCAGAAGAGAGGCTGTTACGTAGACAAGCCCACCTCAGCTCCAGACCCCAGACATCTAAGCACTGACATTCAGATGCAGGCACGGAGCTTCCCAGTACTGAGGCCAGGCCGGGTCTCTACCCAGGTCCCCATAGTCCTAGCGTACACAGAACATGGTCAGGTCTAAATCTTCTTATTATAGACAACACATGGTCAGCTCTAAACATAAGCAGTAGACAGGACATGCAGAGGTCTAAATCTACCATGTAGACACAACTTGATCATGTTTAAACTAGCTTAGGGCTGATCTCATAGGAGGTACAGATCACACACATGGGTCTCTCATCTTTGGACACCCACATCAGGAAACTGAACAAAATCTTTGTCATTAAACATTTCAACAGGCAAAACAGAAATGTTCCCAATTTCTCTGGCCACCTGATGGTCAGGATCCACGGGCGAGCCACGAACTTCTTAGAGTGCAGCCCAGTCTGCTGCCAGGACAGACAAGAAGTGGCCTGATTCCAGCCTCCCAGGCTTCCAGAAGGAGGCGGCCACACTGGAAGCCCAGGCAGGAGAGTCCTGCATGGTCCGGGCCGGGAGATCCGGTCTGTCCATTCGGCTGGCCGATTCCGGGCGGGGCGCTCAGGGCCGCTGAGAGCCCTGCACTCAGGTCCTGCTTCCCTGCAGCGTGTGCGTGTGCGTGTGTGCGTGTGTGTGTGTGTGTGTGTGTGTGTGTGTGTGTGTGTGTAGAGGGGGCGGTGGCTGACGGCTCCCATGGCTCCCGTCCCGGGCACCGCGCTGTCTTCGAGGGGAGGCACGGGGAGAGGTAGGGGCACAGAAGCCGTTGGAGAGGAGAACCCACCGCGGAACTCCTTGCACACTGGCTCGCCCCACCCGGAGACCCGCCTGCCCATCGTGGGCCGCATGTCACCCCCCAACCCCACACCCCCGAGGGCAGGGTGCCTGCTCTTTCAACAGCGCAGGGTCTCACATGAAGGAGACCCAGTGGGGACTGTCACCACCACCACCCCCCCCCACTCCTGATGCTGTGTTTGGGGAGAATGAACCCCCTTGACTGGGCGATGGGACCCTGTGTGGAAAGAGGTGGCGGCCCCATCCAAGTCGGGGCCTGGCTGAGAGATGGGAACACAGGAGCCAAGTGCAGGGCCTGGAGGCCAGGCCAACAGGAGGGGCACCCCCAGCCTTGGCCGGGCTCTCCAACGGTGACATTGTTGCTTTAGGGGACCTGGGGCAGGCGACTGAATGTAATGGGAGTCTAAACTGGACCCTGAATGGGGCTTAAAGAAGGTGTGAAGGATGTTACTGAGACAGTGACAGTCATTGGAAGACAAACTCTGCGTCAGGATATCCTGCTCCATCCATTTAAATCCCTGAGATCTGTGACCTTTACGTGGCTACGCAGGATTGTTAGAGCAGCTGCGTGCGGATATATCTGGGGCACAATTCAGTCTGCAACCAACTTGCAAGTGGTTCCAGCAAACACACAGGTGTGCGCACAGGCAGGCACAGCACACACACAAACATATGCATGTGCACAGCACAAATAGAGTCACACACTAGCATGTGAACACACATGCACGCATATGCCCATGCACACACTAATGTGTGCAAGTGCACATACCTATGCACATGCACAGCATAGGTATGCAAACAGGCACATGCACACGCATAGCACACACACAGGGAATAAAGTGAATCCGTAAAGCATTAATTCCTGAACACAAGTGAAGCTGACATGTATTTTTCCCTTTTCTTAGCCTTGATGTTTTCCACAACAAAAAGTTTAAGAAAAAAGTTAATGGCAAATGACTTTTGATTCATAGGACTTTCTGATGTTATTCCACAAATATTATGACAGGAGAAATGAATGTAGATATTACATGTGTCCACTAATGGATGAATGGAGAAGAAAAACACGGTCCATCAATACAAGGGGATGCTATTCAGCCTAAAAAGGAAGGCAATTCTGACACAGGCTGCAGCAGGGATGAACCTTGAGGGCATTATGCTCAGTGATGTAAGCTAGACACAAAAAAACAAACAGTGCTTGATCCACTCATAAAAGGCCCCTAGAGCAGTCGGAAACATAGAGATATAAAGTAGGATGTTGAGTGCCAGAGGCTGAGGGGGGGACAATGGGGAGTGAGTGTTTAATGGGGACTGTTTCAATTTTGCAAGATGAAAAAGTTCTGGAGGATGATGGTGGTCAGGTTTGCACAACAGTGTGAATTACTTCTTGACCCTGAAATGTGCACTTAAAAATGGTTAAGATAGTACATTTTATGTTTTGTGTACCAGACCACAATTTTTAAAACTTTAAAAAAAACAACAGGACATAGTCCATGAATACCACAAGATGCACAACTTCACTAACAACAGAGGGATTAAAGCCATAAGAAAAATACTGTGCATACACCTACCAGAATGGCAGACATGAAAGACATAGTATCAAATATCAGCAGGATGTGGAGCAATGGAAAGCCTGGTACGCAACGGGGGGATGCAACCACTTCTGAAACAATCGGGCCTCAGATAGCGAAGTCCCTGCACAGAGACCCACAGTGCTCCTCCCAGGTGAACACAAACCCACCAGCCCTGCACCAGGACACACGGACATGGACTCGCAGCCACAGGAGCCAAACCTGAAAGAACCTGAAGGCCATCACAGGCGGATGCAGAAATGAGCCATGCACGCTCCTATGAAGGAATATTCCACAGCAATGGAGTACATTTTGTTTAAAGGTAGTAAAACTATAAAAATTATATTTTTTAAAAAAACTATATTTACAAGATGAAAGAATCTATAATTCTGGCACCTAGGGATTGTCGAATGCTCCTAAAAATAGATTGCTGTGGAAATGTGTATTATAGGGAAATTGACATATTCTCTAGGAGGGACGGGGTGAATGGGCCTGCTACATTTTCTACATTGAAGACATATACAGGTTTTGATGCTACTTCTGTTAAATCAAGTGGGGCTTCATTGGATTTCTGCTACTGCGGAGATAATCAAATCCTGGGTAGGGGTCAGGAGAAAATTAGTCATAGGTGTTCTTGTGTAATAATTACTGTTGAACGTGTAAATGATCCATTTATCAGTAAGACTGAGAAGAGAATAACTGCTACATTACTTCATATGAGATGATTGTCTGTGCTATTGTTCCTAGAGCTCCAGTGAGTGAGTATTTTGAATGTGAAGTTCATCCAGATCTGAGGATGGAATAAATGGCTAGGTGTGATATGGCTAATAGAAATAATATGCCTACATTTATACTAATTAGTGGATAAGATATGGGAAGAGGAATTCATGTTGTGAGAGCCAGGGTTAAGGCTAGCATTGGGGCAATAATATATAAATTGATGATGTTGATGGACATAGTGGTTCTTTAATAAGTAATTTGAATGTCTCAGCAATGGGTTGTAATCATCCATGGGGGCTGATGATTTTTGGCCCTTTCTGGATTTGTATATAGCCTAGGATTTTCCATTTAGTTAATATGAGGAATGCTATGGTGAATTAAATTGGGTAATTTGTGAAAGAATGTTGATTATAAACATATTCTTAGGAAGATGACCTGAACCAGTGCAGAAAAAGTTTCAATTTTACATAATTACCGGGCTCTGCCAGCGTAACGAACCCTGTTCTACAGTAGGGTATGTATAAATTAATTGAATGTAGATTATATCATCATTTAGTTTGAAGACATTTTGTAAAGTAAGCCCTATTGCTCTTGTCCTTTCATACTGGAAGAAACCTGCAATAGACAGAAACCAACCAGGATGACTCCAGTCTGAACTCAGATCACGTGAGACTTTAATTGTTGAACAAACAGACAATTAATAGCAGTTATACCATTGAAATGTCGTGATCCAGCATCAAGGTCTTAAACCATATTGCCCATATGAACTCCACAATACAATTACACTGTTATCCCTAGTAAAACTTGTTCCATTGATCAGTGTTTTAGAAGAACAGTTGATAAAGCATTTTGACTAGCTGGCCTAAATTTTAATCACTCAGAAGTGGTTTTATTCTCCAAAAAATAAATGGCGCACGGGCTCAAGACACACCGGCTTCAGTAGTTGTGGCGTGCAGACTCAGTAGTTGTGACCCACTGGCTTAGTTGTTCCGTGGCACGTGAGATCTTCCCGGGCCGGGGATCGAACCGGGCCCCCTGCATTGGCAGGCGAATTCTTAATCACTGCGTCACCAGGGAAGTCCCAGAATCGAAGTCTCCCTTTTAATATACCTGAAGTCCAAAGAATCCATGGAAATTTGTTACAGAAAATAAGACAATAAAATATTGTAAGGACTATAACAGAAGCATATAGTACACAGTTCATATAGACACATCCCAAGCAGTTACAAAGTATATTAAAAGGGAGGCTGCAATTTTAAAAGAATAAGAAAAATTATACCCACAAACTCCCAATCTTTCCTGAAACGTTGCAATCTGAAACCCTATTGTAGGAAGCAGAAGATTCCAGGAGAAATTCTACAAATGAAGAACTCCAAACCCTTTGGTTGGATAAGGAATTCTGGAAGGAAGGTATCCTCACCCAAGGAGAGCAGGTTCCTATACTTCTATAACATCACATCCCTGTACAATTCCCTTTGATCTTGGTCCATGCAATCTCACTCCTCTTGACAGAAATCTATGGCCACATCCTGGAATGTCAGCAGTCCCTGAAATTAAAAGTACACATGCCATGTGGCCACGGGAAGAGTTCATAATGTGACCCAAGAAGAAAACAGCAAGTTAAGAGAACTGCTTTTAATTTAGAAGAGTGTCTTCAATTATCCACTAATATATATATATATATATATATATATATATATATATATATATATATTTTTTTTTTTTTTACAAGGTAACTTTCTCTACCTTATTTCTAACTACAAGAAAAGAGTATGGCATGTGACCACAAAACCAGTATAGAGACTATACTTGTCTGGAAAAGAAATGATAAAATGATGGTTTCAACACAGGCATATGCATTTTTGAGTGTTTTATTTATATCAAACTGGATAAAATGTGTGTATTTCTCATAGAGAAAAGACCTGTCGAGGTAGAAATGTACCTTTCAACTATTCATGAGTACACAAGTACACTGGGGAGATTGTAAAAGTGCAGATTGTGATTCAGTAGGTCTGGTGGGCCTGAGTTCTATTTTTTTAACAAGCTCATTTTTAACTAGTGATGCCACAGTCTCTGATTCATTAACCACAACTGTGAATATCAGAGACATAATTAGAAAGGTAAAAATTCATATTTAATTTTGAACTTAAAGTGTTTTATGGATTTTACACCTTTAATAGAATAGTGAGCACAGCAGCAACAATCATTTGTGAATATTTACTATAGACTGTGTACCTTTCTAACTTTTTTGTGTAGGATTCCAGGAAAAAAGCCCGGGCTGCGGCCACAGTGGGCGTGGCCCCCAGGCCGGGCCGCCCCTCCAGGACCCCCGACGGGGCCCTGCGCTCCTGGCGGCTCCCTCCCCCGCCGCCCCGCTCCCTCCCGGAAGGCCTCGGGGCAGAGCGGTCCCACCCACCGCGCGCTGAACAGAGCCCGCATTTCCTCCGAGCTGGAACTCCCGGCTCGGGCGGGGTCTCTTCCCTCCGCCTTCACGGAACTGCCCCGGAGCCCGAGGGGAGGGCGACCTCACTGAGGCTGCCGGCTCTGGAGGTGCCCCGGCGGCCGAAGCCGTGACAGTCGCGGGGACGGCGGGCCGGGTAAGTGGGCGCCGACCCTCCGCCTGGTCCGGTGCCCGGGCGGCAGCACAAGACCAGCTTCTGAGGGGCAGGGGTTCGCTGCCACCCGCCGCTGCTGTGCAGAAAGAGCGGCCTCCAGCGTCTGGTCCCCGGGAACTTCGGTCCCTCCTCCCGCCCCTGCCCTCGGCCTGGCTCGCGAGGCCTGGTGGGCGTGGGGAGGGGGTCGGCCTGAGCGTCCTGAGGGGAAACGGGGCAAGGGAGGCGCAGGGTCCGGCTGCAGCGTCAGCGCCCCTCCTCCCGACTGCGGGGAAAGCGGCTGAAAACTCCTCCCGAGGCGCGCAGGCCCCTTATTCAGCCGAGTCCCTCTGCGCTCCTTCCTCCCTGAGCTAAAGTACCGGGGGGAGGGGACAGGGCAGGGGACTGGTAATGGGGAACATCAAAAGGTGATTGTTAACTAAGGAAAACCAGCTCTCCCAAGGTGAGGAATGCGGCGCTTTTCTTTGCCTGGGCTCACTGAAATCCTTCCTTTGATATGCACCTCAGCTCTCTGGGGCCTGCATTCTGTATTTGCATATCCTGAGTGCCTCAGGGCCCGCCGGCTCACATTGGAGGGCTGCAAGTGCTGAAGACTGTGACATCCTTTGTTTACTGATAGGGCAAGAAATATTCCATTTCCCACCGGCTTGAGGGGCAGACAGTGAAAAAAAGTCAGAGAATCTCTCTCGGCCTGTACTTTGGTTTACATATAGATAATATTTATACTTAACTGTGCTAATAGAGGTTCTCAAGTCCAATCAACTTGTACTACTGCCCTCTATCAGTTTCATCAATATCATAAGATAAATGCTTATAGAATTGACTTATTCCATTTAAATAGGATAATGATTTTTAAAGGAAACATAATAGAAGTATAACAACAAAACCTTTACCACTAAAGGCTGGGTCTGGAACAACCTAAATAAATGTTCCATTGTTAAAATATTGAAAGATGTAGTCAATAGAAATATCAACAAAAATGACAAATAATAAGGGTAGCAGAATGTTGAAATGTTCTATCTTTAAAGTGGCAGAAAATCATTTATTAGTAGGCACTGGGGGCAGAAGATGCCTGATTTTATACCTTTGTCATATTTGTGCAGTTGTTTCAACAAGTAACTTAAAGACAAAATTTAAAAACAAGGAGGTTTGTGCCTGAGATCATGTTGATGTGAAACCAGGGATGGCCACCTTGTGCCAGGGGAGTTAAGTTTACCTGGCAGGTAGACCGCAGAGCTCCTGGGAAGCTAGGGTTGGCATTTTTCTGCTGGGTGCCCCTTAGGTTCTGTGACTTGACTGACTGTGAGTCATGTTTCGGGAAAGACCTGATCACAGGAAAAGGGTGGGAATAGAGTGCTTTGGGGAGCAGCTAACAACATTCATCACAGCTCACGGCCTGAATGACTTTTAAAGAAACAGGAAAACAAATGCTTCTTATGGAATCAGAGAATGTGAGGGCTGGACAATCCCAGAAAATGAGGAACACCCATCCCATTTTCCAGATGACGAAACAGAGGTCCAGCAAGGTGAAATCCCTCACCCAAGTTGCACCCGTCTCTCCTCCCCACTACGTGGTTCATGAAAGCAGGACTCTTCCTGTCTTGATCACTGCTGAACCCCAAAAAGGGCCAGGCATCTAGCAGCTGCTCCAAAAATTTGGGTTGACTGTAGGAACAATGCTATTTCTTTCTTTCTCACTCTTATTCAGGATTGTGCCAAGAACTCCCCAGGTTGCAATGTAATTCGATAAATGTAAATATGAATTGAGTTTTGCTGTGATGAGGACTTAGGCTTTGAAGGTAACAGACTTGGTTCAGATCTTGGTTCTGCCACTCCATAGCTGTTTGGCTTTGGGAAAATTACTAAACCTCTCTGAGACTATTTCCTCCTTTGTAAAGTGGGGATAAATCTATCTGAGCCAGCAGAGCACCTGCATGAGAGATGTGCACTAAATATTGGTCTTTCTCACTCTCCTACGCCATCTCTCTGTTCTTCCCAGAGAAGCTGTACAGAAGGATATAGTACTTTTTTAAAATAGTTAACTAATTAATTAATTAATTAATGTGTTTTTGGCTGCGTTGGGTCTTCGTTGCTATGCGCAGGCTTTCTCTAGTTGCGGCAAGCGGGGGCTACTCTTTGTTGCGGTGCCCGGGCTTCTCATTGCGGTGGCTTCTCTTGCTAGCCTTAACCCCAATGCTAGCCTTAACCCTGGCTCTCACAACATGAATTCCTCTTCCCATATCTTATCCACTAATTAGTATAAATGTAGGCATATTATTTCTATTAGCCATATCACACCTAGCCATTTATTCCATCCTCAGATCTGGATGAACTTCACATTCAAAATACTCACTCACTGGAGCTCTAGGAACAATAGCACAGACAATCATCTCATATGAAGTAATGTAGCAGTTATTCTCTTCTCAGTCTTACTGATAAATGGATCATTTACACGTTCAACAGTAATTATTACACAAGAACACCTATGACTAATTTTCTCCTGACCCCTACCCAGAATTTGATTATCTCCGCAGTAGCAGAAATCCAATGAAGCCCCACTTGATTTAACAGAAGTAGCATCAAAACCTGTATATGTCTTCAATGTAGAAAATGTAGCAGGCCCATTCACCCCGTCCCTCCTAGAGAATATGTCAATTTCCCTATAATACACATTTCCACAGCAATCTATTTTTAGGAGCATTCGACAATCCCTAGGTGCCAGAATTATATACAGCCCAAGTCATCATTAAAACACATCTAACAATCTCCTTTCTATGAATTTGAGCCTCCTACCTACAATTTTGATATGATCAACGCATACATCTCTTATAAAAAGTTTTTTTTTTACGACTAACATTAACCCTATGTATACGAGAGTTTTCACTACTTGTCATCATACCAGGCAACCCACCACAAATTTAAGAAATATGTCTGACAAAAGAGTTACTTTGATAGAGTAAATCATAGAGGTTTCAATGCTCTTATTCCTGGAATTGAATTCTTCCTAATATTTTTACATTCTCCATGCTACCTACCACATTACACCACATGCTATATAGTAAAGTTCTCTAAGTAAGCTTCAGGCCCATACCCCCAAAATATTTTTGTATATCCTTCCTGTGCTAATAAACTCTCATTGTTTTTACCATCATTCTACTGACCATTTTCTCAGGAAATATAATTGTATAACAAGCTCACACTGGTTAATGGTATCCCCATTCTAATAAAAAACATGAACCCATAAGCTACAGAAGCATCCAACGAATATTTCCTAAAACAGTCCACCACATCAATCCTACTTATAATGGCTATTATCATTAATCTAATATACTCTGGTCAAAGAGCACAATGAATAACAAAAATCTTTAATCCAGCAGCATCCACCCTCATGACAATCGCCCTTGTCACAAAAGTAGGACTTTCCCCATTTCACTTCTGAGTGCCTGAAGTCACACAAGGCATCCCATGAACAGCAGACCTGATGCTATCAACATGACAAAATTGCAACCCTATCAGTTTTATACCACATGTCACCATCCATCAACCTAAATATACTATTAATCATAGTGATATTATAAATCATAGCTGGAGGCTGAGGCAGACTTCGCCATACTCACCTGGAAAATATTACACCCTCCTCATCAATTGCCCATATAGGATGAATAACAGCTATTATAATGTATATTCAGATTATAACAATCCTAAACATACTAATTTATATCATAACAACACTATCTTCTTCTTAATTATGCCCAGATCATGTACTACAAGAGTATCATTATCACACACATGAGATAAAACACCTCCCATCACAATCATTTTCCTCACCATTATAGTATCATTAGGACATCGCCCATCACTATCAGGGTTTCTACCCAAATGAATAATTATCCAAGAGATAACAAAAACGACAACATCATTCTACCAACACTAATAGCCATCATAGCAGTCCTCAGCATATATTTCTACTTGCAGCTAACATACTCCACATCACTAACTATATTCCCTTCATTAAACAACACAAACACAAAACAATTTGAACATACAAAGAAATAACCTTCCTATCATTACCAATCATAATACCCACACGATTACTACACACAACACCCATTCTATCGGTGCTGGACTAGGAATTTAGGTTAGTTCAGGCCAAGAGCTTTCAAAACCCTAAACAAGTGAAATTTACTTAATTCCTGAAAATAAGGATTGCAAGACTTTATTCTACATCAATTGAATGTAAAGCAAACACTGTATTTAAGCCAAATCTTTACGAGATTGATGAGTTTTAACCCCAGGAAACTTTAGTTAACAGGCAAATCCTCTAGTCAACTGGCTTCAGTCTACTTCTCCTTCATTTGAGAAAGAAAAAAAGAAAAAAAAAAGGCAGGAAAATCACTGGCAGATTTGAAGCTGCTTCTCTGAAGTTACAATTCAATTTGTTGATTCACCACAGGGTTTGCCAGAAAGAGGGCTCAATCTCTGTCTTTAGATTTACAGTCTAATGCTAACTCACTCATTTTACCTCTGTTCATACACTGCTGATTATTTTCAACAAATCACAAAGATATCGGCATTTTATATTTACTATTTGGTGCTTGAGCTGGAGTAGCAGGCAGCACCTTAATTATATTAATCCAGGCTGAGCTATGCTGACCTGGACCGCTACTTGGAGATGCCCAAATCTGTAAGGTAGTCATAACAGTCCCTGCACTTGTAATAATTTTCTTTATAGCTGTACCTGTTATGATTGCAGGCTTTGAAAACTGACTTGGGCCACTAATACCTCAGACACCTGAAGTAGCATTTCCCCCAATAAATCATGTAAACGTTTGACTACTTCCCCCACCGTTCTTACGCCTACTCATATCACCAATAGTAGAAGCTGGTTCTGGTACCAGTGGAACCGTGTATTCAGCTCTAGCCTGCAATCTGGCCCATGCAGGAGCCTCTGTCGACCTAACTGTTTTCTCCTTACATTTAGCAGGTGTCTCCTCAATTCTTGGTATTATTACTTTTATTACTATAGTCTTTAATACAAAACCAGCAGTCATATCCCAATACCAAACACCATTATTTGTTTAATCTTCCCCAACTATAGCCATATTACTATAATTACCAATCTCAGTCCAAGCAGCCAGAATTGCCATGCTGTTAAGAGATAGAAATCTAAACACTACTTTCTTTGACCCAGCAGGAGGAGACCGAATCCTATACCAACACCTATGTTGATACTTTGCTCACCCTGAAGTCTGTATTCATGGCCTAACAGGGTTTGTTATAAACTCACATATCATTACATACTATTTAGGACAAAAATTGCCTTTCGGCTATCTGGGAATAGTATGAGTCATGTCCACTGGGTTTTTAGGACTTCTCTTGTGGGCCCATCATATGTTTACCATAGGGATAGCTGTGGACTCAGGAGCATACTTTGCATCAGCTACCGTAATTACTTCTATCCCTACAGGAGTAAAAGTATCTAGCTGATTAGCAACTCTTTATTTAATTTTTCTTTTTCTTTTCTTTTCTTTTTTTTTTTTTTTTGTGGCTGAGTTGGGTCTTGGTTGCTGCGCATGGGCTTTCTCTGGTTGCGGTGAGCGGCAGCTACTCTTCGTTGCGGTGTGCGGCCCTTTCGTTGCAGTGGCTTCTCTTGTTGCAGAGCACGGCCTCTAGGCGCGTGGGCTTCAGTAGTTGTGGCTTGCGGGCTCTAGAGGGCAGGCTCAGTAGTTGTGGCACACGGGCTTTTTGCTCCGCGGCATGTGGAATCTTCCCAGACAAGGGCTCGAACCCGTGTCCCCTGCATTGGCAGGCGAACTCTTAACCACTGCGTCACCAGGGAAGTCCCTGGTTAGCAACTGTTCACGGAGGTAATACTATATGACCTCCCACTATATTATGAGTTTTAGGCTTTAGTTTTTCTTTTTACAGTAGGTGGTTTGACAGGAATCATCTTAGCCATCTCATCCCCAGACATTGTCCTCCAGGATACATACTATGTAGTAGCACACTTCCATGACCTAATGTCCATGGGAGCAGTCTTCACTATTATAGGAGGCTTCCTACACTGATTCCCACTATTCTCAGGTTATACAGTTAACTCAGCATGAGCAAAAATTCACTTCACAAGTATATTTGTAGTAGTAAATATGACTTCCTGCAGCACTTTCGTGGCCTCTCAGGGATGTCACTACGTTAGTCTGAGTACCCTGAGGCACACACAACATGAAATATTTTGTCTTTAGGCTCATTCATCTCAGTAGCAGCAGTAATGCTAATAATCTTCATACTTTGAAAAGCATTTGTGTCTAAACAAGACGTCTTAGCAGTGGAAATTGCTACTCCTAACCTAGAATGGTTACACGGATGTCCTCCACCATATCCTATGTTTCAAGATCCTCCCTATGGAAATGTAAAATAAGGAAGGACTCAAGTCCTTTTCAACCAGTTTCAAGCCAACACCATAACAATTATGTCTTCCTCAATAAATGAGATAAAAGTAAAAAGTGATGTAGCTTTGTCAAAGTTAAATGATAGGCTAAAATCCTGTATATCACTAAGGCATATCAATTTCATCTAGGCTCTCAAGATACAACATCACCGATTATGGAAGAACTTTTACATTTTCTTCATCACACATTAATAGTGATTTTTAAAATAAGTTCTCTAGTCCTCTATATCATTTCACTAATATTGACATCTAAACTCATATGCATACAATAGATGCACAGGTAGAGAAAATGTGAACAATTTACTAGCTATTATTGTCATCTTAATTGCCCTATCATCATTGTGAATCCTTTACATGATACATGAAATCAATAGCTCTTCCCAAACCATAAAAAACTATGGGTCAGTAATGATACTGAAGCTACAAATACACAGATTATGAAGATTTAAACGTTGACTCCTCTGTAATCCCCACATCAGAGCTAAAACCAGGAGAATAATGACTAATAGAAGTCAACAACCGAGTAGTTAGGGATAGTCATTGAATATTAGTTTCATCTGAAATTGTTGTACACTCCGGAGTTGTTCCTTCTCAGGCCTAAAAAGAGCTGCTATCCCAGGACGCCTAACTGAAAGAATCCTAATATCAACAGGACCAGGCCTATGTTGTGGACAAGAGAGCTCGTTTTCCTGAGTTCAAAGACAGGACAGAGGGATATGGC
>NW_028122019.1:0-47780 GCF_965194805.1 Balaenoptera borealis | reverse complement strand
TCAGATGGTGGGTTACTCTCAAGTATGTGGCTGTTTCTGCTACTGCAGGACTTGGGGAGTTCTTGACTTTGTGTCACACAAACGTCTGGCTTGGAGGTTGCAATCCCAGGGAATTTTTCATCACCAGGGGGGAGGTCTCCATCCCTACAAAGGGATCAAGGGAGAAGTCAGTCCCTGGTAAGTGAGATGCTCCCCCTAAACACCAACACAGCAGTCATGTACCTTTCAAGGGGTTCAGGGGCAAGATGGGCAAGGCATTTCTACTAACTCTTCTTAAGGATCACGGACAGTGCCCTATGCTACGAGGTAAGCGGTGACTGTTGTAATTCTTACTGGTGAGCCTTTCCTGTCACTGATTCTCGGCTCGCTTTGTATTTCATAGGACTGTTATAAGTCCAATACAAAATGAGTCTTATTTTTAAAAACCTGAAATGTTTTACAAAGCCTAGCATTCTCATATAGGGTCCTTTCCATTCTCCCCACTTTCCCGAGAGGCCAAGAACACGTCACACCATGAACTAGGAGAGGGGGTAGAGCCCTTGCTGATGAAACACATCAACAAAGACAGAGTCTTAGCCTGCTTGCTCTCTGGACAGGATCTCGGACCACAAGGTCTTCAATCCTGGTATAAATGAAGGAAGTGAGGACAGTTCAACTGGCACTCACATAACAAGAGTTCTGAAACACCTTCCGAAGAGACTATAGCAGTAGATGAGGGAAGGGAGTGCTACAGTGTGGCAGTACAGGGGGAACGATCGGCTACAGCAGTGAAAAGTGTGGTACCGATTGGTGTGCTCTCGGCGTTCTTGTACATGTAGCATAGATGACCTCTACAGTGGCCCTCCCACCTTCCCACCTGCATTAGGTGTTCTTTTTTTTGTAATTTATGTTTATGTATTTATTTACTGTTTGAACTTATTTATTCTACGTATTTATTTTTTTGGCTGCACTGGGTCTCTCATTGCTGTGCACGGGCTTTCTCTAGTTGGCGGCTACGGCTAGCGGGGGCTACTCTCGGTTGCGGTGTGCGGGCTTCTCATCGCGGTGGCTTCTCTGTTGCGGAGCATGGGCTGTAGGCACGCGGGCTTCGGTAGTTGAGGCTCACGGGCTCTAGAATGCAGGCTCCGTCGTTGTGGCACATGCGCTTAGTTGCTGCACGGCATGTGGGATCTTCGCAGACCAGGGCTCGAACCCGTGTCCCCCGCATTGCATTGGCAGGCGGATTCTTAACCACGGCGCCACCAGGGAAGCCCCTAGGTGTTCTCATATAGAGTCTAAAAACAGAGGGCACTGAGCGAAGGTAGTGGTTATAAAGGCTCAGGATCTAAAATTCTACCTGCCTCTACACCCCTTCCCAGCTGTCGATTTGACCCCATTTTTGAATGCCGACCTCATTCTTCAACTTTCTCTGGCGTTTGTTATACTCACTTGAAAACTTGTTTCTGTGATGCGTTGAGCAGACACAGGGTGGCAGACTGCAGAGGTGGAAGCTGGTGGTCGGATATTTGTGGGCTGAATCTCCCTCAGTCCCATTCCCATTTCTGGTTGCCCAGAGCCCGACTTCCTGTGTATGACGCCGAGGCCGTAGGATTGCGGGCAGGAGCCAAGTTCTCCATACAGTAAAGACCCCAGTGTGCCTTGGTTATAGTAATATACCTGGCCTTCCGTCCTGGCAGGGAAGTGACAGGCGGCTCTTGCCCCTGATTTGGAATCTGAGATGGTGTTCCCTGAGCAAGGCTGGCAGAAAGCGATGGATGTAGGAGGGACCATGTCTTGGCGTCTGAAGTTTTATCATACTGGGCTGCCAGAAACATGGAGGAGGCAGCTGTGTGGCGGTCAGTGAGTGCCAGAGTAAAGTCTCCGAGTGAAGAAGAATCTTTTCAGTGCTTGCTGTGATGTCCCACTCAAGAACACCTGGATAGGAAGCAGCTGAAGTGGAGATCTGGCTGTGGTCAGTAACTCCAGATAACATAGTCGTGCTAGAATGTTGGTAAAGGTAGGCACTACCCATGAGTGTCTGGAAAGGGGTACCAGTAGCCGATGCCGAACTGACGGCAGGGCAGAGACTCTGGAGAAGTTGCAGACACTTCGTGTTAGGGAAGTTGCATTGCTCACCACAGGAGGAGAATGCTGCAGAGAATTTAGAGTTCCAAGTAGAGATGGATGTTGGAAATTTTCTGTAAGAACAAGAGGGTCATGAAAACTCAGGGAGGTTGAGAAATTCTCACTACGTTTGAGGAACGGCATCATCTGAAGGTTCTTGCTATCAGGACACCTCTTACTATCACTACTTCCTGAGAAACCCAAAATCAGACAGTTAATGATGGCTGTAAGGACTGAGCAGTTTTCCACTCTTCTCTATTCACTGCCTGTGCTCCCATCTTGGGCACAGACGGGCAGAAGAGCCAAGTGGTGTGGTTCAGAGATGTTCTCTAGGCTGGAAGCAACCTTCTCCCCTGCCCTGTCTTTCCCTTCAGCCTGCACTCGTATTGACTTCTATGCTATTTCCTAGACTGGAAGCATTTTAGAACTAGGAGGCCTTAGAGAACTTCGATGTTCTCAGGTCTCATTTCGTGAGTAAGGAAACTGAGGCTCAGAGAGGTCGGGTTGACTTGTTCAAGTTCTCTCATTATGTTAGTATCATTACCAGGTTTCAGAACCTAAGTATCCTGACTTCCTTGCCAGGACTCCACTCTGAGCATGATACTGCCAGAAAGCAGGAGAAATAGAACTTATAATATAGGCATTTTTTTGTCCATTAGAAAACAGTACGGCTGTTACCATGGTCGTCTTCAGTGTCTCCCTTTGCTTGTGCAGTTCCCACGCTATTACCTAGAGGTGACGTACAGCTCAGTCCAACTGGTGAATTGAAAGAGTCATTTTTGCCCCTCTTCAAGCCTGGTTTCTCATCCTACCTCAAAATGATTACCCGAAAGTGGATTTCTTAAGTGCTTTTGGAAAGGGAAGAGTTATCTGATTACTTCAGATTCCTCACCTGTAAAGTGGTTATAACACCACCACAATAATAATAGCAGTATAATTAATAGATCATCTATTGCGTATGATTTATATGGAGGAAGATACAATAAGTTCTAGAAAGACAAAGAAAAATCATGACAAGCATATTACGTTAACGAAAAAGAAATCCATAGATATTAATGAAAACTGGGGTATGTGGCAAGTATCGAAGCCTAATGAATTTACTAACAAATGGCATTCTGTACTATCCATGCAATATTATGAAAGTGAATTTTGCCCACTCTATTTTAGTGAATACTATTAACCAGAAGACACGATGGAGGTGATAGAGGTGAATGAATTCCTAGCCAATGCATACAGACAGAGAAGGTTATGTCAGTAAAAAATGCATAACAAGCAACAGAATGCAATAAATGTGCATGTATAGGTAGCCACAACACATATAGACAAGTATTTCAATGAAAACCGGTACGAAGCAGACAGCAAAATAATAAGTGTAAAAGAGTTTCATTATTGTGCTCCTTCATATTTTTTACCCAGCAAGTAAGAGGTATTAAGCCTAGGAGAAATATATATTTCAATGAATATAGCTTATATAATAAGCAGAAAGGAAGCTTAAAATGTATCAGGAAGGTTTTTGGATTTATCCTAGAACTTAGATTAGAATCCATCTTCAGCATCCAAGAAGATGGCATCCCAAAACCTCAAAAAACCATCATGCCTAGAATCCAATTAAAAAAGATTTTCAAATGTAAGAAAATCCACAGGACTCCACAATATGGTTTTCGATAAATGTGGATGTTTGTTTGTTTTGTTTCTTTGGCCGCGCCGCGTGGCCCTGGCCGTGAAAGCACCGAGTCCTAAGCACTGGACCGCCAGGGAATTCCCTAAGTGGGGGGAATTAGAGATGTGGGGCTTGACTTTTTCTTCTTCTTCTTCTTCTTCTTCGGTAGCTAAGATCTACAAGCGAACGATGGCTGTTGATCAATGTGCTCTCTGTGTTAGGAAGGAAATAACTGTAAAAATGAAAAGCAGCCTTGCCTTAGAACCTACATATCACACCAAGGAAAATAGTCCTTCTGATTCAATTTAGAAGATATCACTTAAAATGTTGAATTGGTGAAATGTCTACCTAGTTTAAAAATTAGAAAGAATAAAACACTGAAAAGCAGCCCCCTAGATAACCACTGTGGTTGCTTGTTTATAGGAGGCATCATTTCTAAAACGTATTTCTAAAATGTTTATATTCAAAACTGTCAAGTGGCCAACTGTATTCAGAGAGGCAATAAAAGAAAGAAAACGGAGTATGACTTTTCTGATAAGCTGCCTTTCCTGGTGATCCCCTGTTCTGGCCTTACTTTCCTTCTTAGTCTGTTAATGTAAGGGTTTGCTACCATCAACTTGGTTTTGCCCTGCTCTGAGCAGGTTTCCCTCTGTGCTGTTTCTGCTTTAATTGAAAATCTTTGGTTCCCATCAGCATTCCATTGCAAACTCCGTTTTTCTTGAGAGCTCCTCTATGCTTTCCCTCTTCATTCTTACATTTTCTCCCATCTCTTGGTGCCTGTTGGCCTGTGCTAATGAAAACCATCCTAAACTTCCTTACGCTCGACTCTGTGCCTCCCTGTAGAGCCCAGTACTCTCCATCCTCTCTCCCTATTCTCTCTTTTCAACTAGTCGAAATCCTAGTGGAGGGAGACCATTAGAGATGAAACATCTTGGTATATATTGCTAGTTTTCTATGTCCCCTGACTTTTCTATGTTTCTGTTGAAACACTCTTGAGAAGTGTCTGATTTCGTTTTCTACATGGGTACCCTTTAAGGCTCAATACTGGAAAAGAAGGGGATCAGAGTGATCAACCCAACGTGGTATCCTAACGTAACAGTTAAGGAAAGCAACAGGCTTTGTGAGACAGCCAGTGATTTGTCCAAAGTCACACAGATAGTAAACGTCAAAGTCAAAACTGAAATTAGGTCTCCAGACGTGTAGTTCAATACTTTCCCTCATTATTCCATGCTATTTTGAATCTCCTACTCAATTTAGGGGCAAAAGAAATCGAACGCAAAACTTTCCAACGTTTCTTTTCTTACCTGACATGGTCAGAGAAGAGGAAGCATCCACTGCAGGTACCAGGGATGAGGAGACAACACTAGAGGATGTCCGAGTGGCTGCAGCTGAACGGCGCACGTGTCCAGTACAGAGGTCACTGGTTACTGGTCCAAACAGCTCCACGGAAACCCCAAGACTCTACCAAGTGGTAGTAGGTTTGGTAGGAGAGTGATGTCACAAAGCAGGCAGTTGAAAGGTATGAGAGAGCCAATAGGGAGGTCCGATCCCCAACAGGAAGGCGGGCTTGGGTGAAGAGAGTGTAGGAGAGCTAAAACAACACCTGAGTTTCTGAGCTCTGGGGAGGAAATCCTAGAAGACAGATTTACCTCCCCCAGGCTCTTCCATTAGGGAAATCATTGCAACATTTCTTACAGACGTTCATTAATACACTGAACTAAGAGTTACTTATATTCTACAGAGTATTCTATTTTATGTAATCATATACTTAGAGCTATATAGATCTTCTTTAATTAATAATCCTTAGGAAGGAAAGAGCCATCTAGTTTGAACTATTACAGTTGTTCTGAAATCATATGTGTCTAATGAGTGAACTGATAGCAGCTTTTAAGGAGCCAAAGTAGGGATTAAGAAGCTCTTTTTGTAACTTGGTTCAAGAGTAGGGTGAAGTTTGTTGAGTGTACCTTGTGGAGAATGTTGTGGTCCAAGGCTCTTCTCTTTTAGTTTCTTCTCCTTGACTCCTACCTTCCTTGGGCTGGGCTAGGCTGGGGGCCAGGTTGGACTTGCGACTTAACATTTCTCTTCCGCTTTCTCTTTTTTTTTTTTCTTCCATTATGGGCATTGCTTCGAGGACAAGCCTTGATCTTGCATTGGACGTTACTTCCTGTCACCTTCCAGCAGCAGGAGTCTTCTTTTCAGTGCTTGATGCTTCACGAAATAGACTCTGCCCGTTGGCAGCAAATACCAGAGAGCTAGGAGACAGAGCTGGTTGCAGACCTTTCCTCTTCCAGCCTTTGGTTGCAATTGTTGGCCCATAATTTGCTAGCTCTAGTTCCTTGGGCCACACAGGTATCCTGCCATCTCCAGCTCTTGTTATATGTGAGAGACATTCTGAACACTGTCCCTTTTTCTTTGCACAGAAGTATATACAGTGTGGCAGTTACTGTAATCTCCTCCGCCTTGCAAACAGCCACTCTAGAATCTTGGACCTCTAGGACTCTCTGTCTTGCATGCTTGGGGGCAAGGCCAAGCAAAATGAAGAGGAGAATAATTAGAGAAAGAGGAGGACGTTGGTGGAGAATTGGGAGCAGGTAAGGTGAAAGGGCACAGGAGAAAAGAGATGCATGTAGACTTTTTGGTTTCTGTGGGAAACAGGTTGACACACTTGGGCCTCATTTGGTATTAACAGAACAGAGAGTTAAAGATCTAAGTAGCTAGATAGTGTGCAGCAACTGCCATGAAGTCTGTACACTGAAGAGAACAGTCTCACATCTAGTTTTCATTTTGTTTTATGTCATAGTACCTTATTTATAGCATTCACTGGTGTGTTTGTAGAATACAGATGTTTTCAAATGCTCTGGTTTTGTCTACATGGTTATCTCCTTGTCCTGTTTGTAAGGAATCCAACATTGTAAGACATATTGCATGTTTTTCTCTTGACGATTGTTGACCTTGAAGCGTCATGAACTAACTTGAGCTGTTGGATTCTGTGGAGAAACGTTCAAAAGGGTCTGTGAAAAAGGCACTGTGGTGAGTCGCATTATGCACCCGAGCGTAAGGAGCAAGATATCTGCCACCAGCCCAGCTTGGCCTGGATTGCCTCTGTTTTAGTTCCCCTGGTTAGTGCTTTTCTCCCTAACCACTCTTGTGACTGTGATAATGTGAGTAAGGGCGGAGTTGCTAATGATCTATGTGTGAGGTAAGCTGGTTTGAGGGAGGAAATCTATGGACCTAGTCATTTTCCTTGGTGGTAAGCTTTCAGGGGTGCAGAGATGGATCTTCCTGGGGCCTTTTCTGGTCCCAGGAAGATATCGCATAGATGGGACCTCCCAAGACACACATTGAATCTTTAGGCCTGTTTTTCCTATTATGAGGTACGAACGAGTTTCTTCACTGATGGGGATGATGCTTATCTGAGAAGAAATTGTGAAAGGTGGTGTAGTGTAGAGGTGTGGCTTAAGCTTTTAAGTTTTCCTCCAGGTTTTTCCCCTAAGCTTCCTACTTCGGACGGCCTACTTACATGATACTAGTAGGTGATGTCCGGCTAACAACTTCCTAAATATACCTGCAAGCCAGATCAGTGTCTCTTTTCTCTGTATTCCCATGGAAATCAAGAGTCCCGCCGAATTTTCCATCGAAACAGTTGATTTGTGTTGTCTCTAGGAATTCTAAAGGGCGTACCGTTGCTTCCTAACCGGTGTCATTTGGGAGATCCGCCTCTGTACGTTCAAATGATTAATTTTGAGACTTTGCTCATGTGTGCAGTAAACCCTTGAATTCCCTAAGACCTTCCTTTCCTCCATCTCCTACCCCATTAAGCCCGCTTCAGTTCATCTCCTGAATTTCTTTGGAATCTGTCAGCCAGCTCTTCCTCAACTTCCTAATACTGAACTTGCCTGTCTGTTGCGATTAGGTCCTAACTGGTGTCCATATATCTTGTTTCCTTCCAATCCACTCTTCACACAAGAAACCTTCAAAGCAAGTTGGAACGTTGCTCATAAACATCGCTCACAAGCATTGTTTTGAGAATAGAAAACACACTGTTGGCCTTTAAGACTCTGCGTGGTCTAGAATCCTCTCTGCTTCTCTAGCCCCATCTTGTGCCACTTTTGCCCTCACTTTCTATGCTTCAGATACACTGAATTAACCTTAGTTCTCACTCATCTGACAGAAGTCAGTTCAGATACTATTTTTCACTGTGATTCCTAGCATTAAGGAATTTGATTATCAGGTTTTGTATGAGGACTATTTCATCAGGGGTACAGAAGTTCTGGCCATCTCTGGTTTTGGATATCCCTTATTTGTTGAGACCTTTGCGTTGTTTGGTTGCCTTTTGTCTGTTTTCCAGATGGGAAAACAGGAACAAGGGAAGTATAGGTTATTACTAGGTGGGGTTGAACAAGTGGAGCAGCAAACTGCAAAGCAGAAAGAAGAGGGACGTACTATAGAGGGATATGACTTCCATTCTCAAGGCGCCTGCATCCTGTGCAGGGAGACAGCCTAACATAAAATGTGCCTAACAACAAATATATTGACTTCTTACTAAAAATCTCCAGTTCATAGAACCGAGGGGTTTGTACCTTCTCCTTTAAAAGTGATAGTCCTGGGACTTCCCCGGTGGTCCCGTGGTGAAGACTCTGCGCTTCCAATGCAGCAGGCGTGGGTTCAATCCCTGGTTGGGGAGCTAAGATCCCACATGCTGCGCAGCCAAAGAAATTTTTGTCGAACGTTATACTCCTGTATTGTTGGCTTTAGTGGTTTAGATTTTGTTGTACTGTTAAGAAGATTTCAGTTTATTTACCGGGAACAAACAACACATAATGTAAAAATAGTTTCCCAGAAACGATTTCCATCATTCTCTTCTTCCCTTTCTCCCGCAGACTGGTGTTTCACCTTGACAAGTTCTCTGTCATTCCATAGGAAAGCTGTCTGGCTTGGAGGTTGCAATCCCAGGGAATTTTTCATCAGCGGGGAAGTCTCCATCACTACAGAGGAATCAAGGGAGAAGTCAGTCCCTGGTAAGTGAGATGCTCCCCCTAAACACCAACACAGCAGTCGTGTACCTTTCAAGGGGTTCAGGGGCAAGATGGGCAAGGCATTTCTACTAACTCTTCTTAAGGATCACGGACAGTGCCCTATGCTACGAGGTAAGCGGTGACTGCTGTAGTTCTTACTGGTGATCCTTTCCTGTCACTGATTCTCGGCCTTCTTTGTATTTCATAGGACTGTTGTCAGTCCAATACAAAATGAGTCTTATTTTTAAAAACCTGAAATGTTTTACAGAGCCTAGCATTCTCATATAGGGTCCTTTCCATTCTCCCCACTTTCCCGAGAGGCCAAGAACACTTCACACCATGAACTAGGAGAGGGGGTAGAGCCCTTTCTGATGAAATACATCAACAAAGACAGAGCCTTAGCCTGCTTGCTCTCTGGACAGGATCTCGGACCACAAGGTCTTCAATCCTGGTATAAATGAAGGAAGTGAGGACAGTTCAACTGGCACTCTGATAACAAGAGTTCGGAAACACCTTCCAAAGAGACTATAGCAGTAGATGAGGGAAGGGAGTGCTACAGTGTGGCAGTACAGGGGGAATGATCGGCTACAGCAGTGAAAAGTGTGGTACCGATTGGTGTGCTCTCGGGGTTCTTGTACATGTAGCATAGATGACCTCTACAGTGGCCCTCCCACCTTCCCACCTGCATTAGGTGTTCTTTTTTTTTGTAATTTATGTTTATGTATTTATTTACTGTTTGAACTTATTTATTCTACGTATTTATTTTTTTGGCTGCACTGGGTCTCTCATTGCTGTGCACGGGCTTTCTCTAGTTGGCGGCTAGCGGGGGCTACTCTCGGTTGCGGTGTGCGGGCATCTCATCGCGGTGGCTTCTCTTGTTGCGGAGCATGGGCTGTAGGCACGTGGGCTTCGGTAGTTGAGGCTCACGGGCTCTAGAATGCAGGCTCCGTCGTTGTGGCACATGCGCTTAGTTGCTGCACGGCATGTGGGATCTTCGCAGACCAGGGCTCGAACCCGTGTCCCCTGCATTGGCAGGCGCCACCAGGGAAGCCCTAGGTGTTCTCATATAGAGTCTAAAAACAGAGAGCACTGAGAGAAGGTAGTGGTTATTAAAGGCTCAGGATCTAAATTCTACCTGTCTCTACACCCCTTCCCAGCTGTCGATTTGACCCCATTTTTGAATGCTGACCTCATTGTTCAACTTTTCTCTGCCGTCTGTATACTCACCTTGAAAACTTGTTTCTGTGATGCGTTGAGCAGACACAGGGTGGCAGACTGCAGAGGTGGAAGCTGGTGGTCGGATATTTGTGGGCTGAATCTCCTTCAGTCCCATTCCCATTTCTGGTTGCCCAGAGGCCCTACTTCCTGTGTGTGACGCCGAGCCGTAGGATTGCGGGCAGGAGCCAAGTTCTCCATACAGTAAAGACCCCAGTGTGCCTTGGTTATAGTAATATACCTGGCTTCCTTCCTGGCAGGGAAGTGACAGGCGGCTATGCCCCTGCTTTGTTCGTGGGCCTCCTGATCCAGCAGTTCCCTTGGCTCTGCCCCTGTCGTCAGCTGCCCCTAGGATAACTCTGAGCCCTAGCCACTTCTCTGGTAGATTTCCCTATTCCCCCACTACAGTCACACCTGAATAAGGCAACTCAGACCTTTCAGAGATGTGTCCTGAACCTCTTGTTTTCTGAAATACCTATCTGGTGGTTGTGAGACTTAAGGCCAGCGTCCCCGAGAGACTTTTTCTATTTCTCCTAGTAAACCTAGACTCATCTTCTGTCACCTTCAACTCTACTCCAATTGTGTTCTTTCAACCCAGACCTCTGACCCTGCTTTTTACTTCTGCCATTTCATCCTCGCTCCTGCTTCCTTTCCTAAATCCATACGTCTCTTTTGGCCTTCCTAGCCCTGGGCCAAGTTCCTTCCTCTTTGCTCAGTTTTTACCCCTTTCCTTCATTCTCCCATCCAACTTTCAGTCCTTCCTTTCTCACGCCCCAGTTAGCAGCATCTGAAAATTCGAAAGGTTTGTTACTCGTCTATTAATTGTATTCCATTTACTTATTCAGTTCTATACCTGTCTTACCTGTGTATGGAAGAACAGCTGGTAGCCAAGGTGGCACCAAGAATCCTAGCAGCTCTCACTTGACGTATCCGTAGTAGTCGGCAATTTCCATTTCGTTTTCCCTCTCGGTGAAAAATTGCAGCTTGCCCGAAGAGGTGTATCTGGCAGCATTCTCCCGTTGTTGTTGAGCCCGCCTCTTCATGGCCTCTCGCTCTGGCCTCTGCTCTTGTTCGATGGGCTTTGACATGACTGGCTCAGGCACGTTGGGTTCCCTCCATGGAACTCGTTGCTTGCTGAAGTCTTGGAGTAGAAATTGGGTTTGGAGCTTGGGTGGGGACTGGCGCTTATTCACAGCAGGGGGAACAGGCTCCCCCGCTGGAGAGGAGCGCCAGATGAAGTTTTGGAGGGTGCAGGCCTAGGAGCAGCAGACTGAGGGACACGAGGCTGGGTATGGTTGGTCCAAGCCGGTTGGGTTGGGTTGGTCACAGTTGGCTGAGCTGGTTTGGCGGGGCCTGGCAAAGAGGCAGGAGCTGGCTGGGATGAATTGGCTGCAGCAGGTTGAGCTGAGTCAGTAGAACCAGGCTGGGCACGGTAAGCCCCAGCAGGCCGATGTGAGGCCAGAGACTGTGGCCTCCGAGGAGCGGGTCGAGCTTGAGGCTTGTCCCAGGCAGAAAAAGGCAGAGGTATCAACTTGACCTTCCCAGGAGGAGGCCGCTCATACTGGGCTGGAGACGGACACTCTGTTTCAGCACTGCTGTCTGGTTTCTGGGCTTGGACTTGCGTTTTCTCAGGACCCTTCCCCTCACGTGGGGTATGCCGCCATGGCTGGATAGCTGGGGGTGGCTGGGGGTCTTTGGGGTTGCTTGACTTTCCCAAGAGCCGACAGGAAGAGAGCCCAGTTTTCGTCTCATTCTTCTTCCCCAGCGCATGAAGAACCTTCACAGACTCCAGCATGCGCACGCCAAGGGAGGTTCGAGGCTTTTGAAAGCTCTGTTGGAGAAGCTCAGTTTGGTGTTCCTTTCGCTTCGTGTGGGGGATTGCTGGCTTCTCTTCTGCCTTGACTTTGTTCCCTGACTGCTTGTTCTCCTCAGCCTTGTTTCTCCCTCTGGTCCTTTTGGTCTTTTCCTGCCCGTGGCTCTTAGTTTTGCTGATCTTTCTGGATGCAGCTTTCTGAGGTTTGCCTTGAGAGTGCTTGGCCGTGTTCACAGGAGCCCTGTCACTGACTGCAGCGTGGCATGTAACCACTTCTCCCCCTAACAGGCACTCTGGATTCTTTGGCTGGATTTTGGCCTTGGGAGCGCCACTGATAGGCTCAGAGGCTTTCTGTTTGTTCTTCCTGGGTTGATCAGAGGGAACCTTTATGACACTTGGCTTTTCCTGCACCTGATTCACCTTAATGGCTCTGGTGTCTTTAGCTTTGATCACGTTGGGACCTTGGGATTGATCAAGATCTTTCAAAGGATTAAAGAGCTGGGGAAGGTGAATATCCTCCGCCAGTGTAGTAATGTCTGCAAGACCACTGCTAGGTTCAATCCCATTTTCAAGTGTCCCTAGGTCCTGACGACTCCGGCTGTTCTCTCCCAGATCAGCATTTTCAGAACCAGGCTGCTCCTCTTGGCTGAGGGGATCGGTGCAGGCCAGCGGCTGGTGAATATCAGGGATTCCTAAAGGGAGTAGTGGAGGATCTTGGTTCTCTGTTGGGATCTGGTAGGCATCCAGAGGCTTTGAAAGCTTGGTTTTGATATCATCCACGTGCTTACTCTCTATTTGTCCCTGGCTTGGAGCTGGAGGCAGGGCCAGGAGACGCCTGGCACTCTGGACTGGAGCTGTCACTGAAATGTCCCCAAGTTCAGATGGTGGGTTACTCTCAAGTATGTGGCTGTTTCTGCTACTGCAGGACTTGGGGAGTTCTTGACTTTGTGTCACACAAAACGTCTGGCTTGGAGGTTGCAATCCCAGGGAATTTTTCATCACCAGGGGGGAGGTCTCCATCCCTACAAAGGGATCAAGGGAGAAGTCAGTCCCTGGTAAGTGAGATGCTCCCCCTAAACACCAACACAGCAGTCATGTACCTTTCAAGGGGTTCAGGGGCAAGATGGGCAAGGCATTTCTACTAACTCTTCTTAAGGATCACGGACAGTGCCCTATGCTACGAGGTAAGCGGTGACTGTTGTAATTCTTACTGGTGAGCCTTTCCTGTCACTGATTCTCGGCTCGCTTTGTATTTCATAGGACTGTTATAAGTCCAATACAAAATGAGTCTTATTTTTAAAAACCTGAAATGTTTTACAAAGCCTAGCATTCTCATATAGGGTCCTTTCCATTCTCCCCACTTTCCCGAGAGGCCAAGAACACGTCACACCATGAACTAGGAGAGGGGGTAGAGCCCTTGCTGATGAAACACATCAACAAAGACAGAGTCTTAGCCTGCTTGCTCTCTGGACAGGATCTCGGACCACAAGGTCTTCAATCCTGGTATAAATGAAGGAAGTGAGGACAGTTCAACTGGCACTCACATAACAAGAGTTCTGAAACACCTTCCGAAGAGACTATAGCAGTAGATGAGGGAAGGGAGTGCTACAGTGTGGCAGTACAGGGGGAACGATCGGCTACAGCAGTGAAAAGTGTGGTACCGATTGGTGTGCTCTCGGCGTTCTTGTACATGTAGCATAGATGACCTCTACAGTGGCCCTCCCACCTTCCCACCTGCATTAGGTGTTCTTTTTTTTGTAATTTATGTTTATGTATTTATTTACTGTTTGAACTTATTTATTCTACGTATTTATTTTTTTGGCTGCACTGGGTCTCTCATTGCTGTGCACGGGCTTTCTCTAGTTGGCGGCTAGCGGGGGCTACTCTCGGTTGCGGTGTGCGGGCTTCTCATCGCGGTGGCTTCTCTTGTTGCGGAGCATGGGCTGTAGGCACGCGGGCTTCGGTAGTTGAGGCTCACGGGCTCTAGAATGCAGGCTCCGTCGTTGTGGCACATGCGCTTAGTTGCTGCACGGCATGTGGGATCTTCGCAGACCAGGGCTCGAACCCGTGTCCCCCGCATTGCATTGGCAGGCGGATTCTTAACCACGGCGCCACCAGGGAAGCCCTAGGTGTTCTCATATAGAGTCTAAAAACAGAGGGCACTGAGCGAAGGTAGTGGTTATTAAAGGCTCAGGATCTAAATTCTACCTGCCTCTACACCCCTTCCCAGCTGTCGATTTGACCCCATTTTTGAATGCCGACCTCATTCTTCAACTTTCTCTGGCGTTTGTTATACTCACCTTGAAAACTTGTTTCTGTGATGCGTTGAGCAGACACAGGGTGGCAGACTGCAGAGGTGGAAGCTGGTGGTCGGATATTTGTGGGCTGAATCTCCTTCAGTCCCATTCCCATTTCTGGTTGCCCAGAGGCCCGACTTCCTGTGTATGACGCCGAGCCGTAGGATTGCGGGCAGGAGCCAAGTTCTCCATACAGTAAAGACCCCAGTGTGCCTTGGTTATAGTAATATACCTGGCTTCCGTCCTGGCAGGGAAGTGACAGGCGGCTCTGCCCCTGATTTGGAATCTGAGATGGTGTTCCCTGAGCAAGGCTGGCAGAAAGCGATGGATGTAGAGGGACCATGTTCTTGGCGTCTGAAGTTTTATCATACTGGGCTGCCAGAAACATGGAGGAGGCAGCTGTGTGGCGGTCAGTGAGTGCCAGAGTAAAGTCTCCGAGTGAAGAAGAATTCTTTTCAGTGCTTGCTGTGATGTCCCACTCAAGAACACCTGGATAGGAAGCAGCTGAAGTGGAGATCTGGCTGTGGTCAGTAACTCCAGATAACATAGTCGTGCTAGAATGTTGGTAAAGGTAGGCACTACCCATGAGTGTCTGGAAAGGGGTACCAGTAGCCGATGCCGAACTGACGGCAGGGGCAGAGACTCTGGAGAAGTTGCAGACACTTCGTGTTAGGGAAGTTGCATTGCTCACCACAGGAGGAGAATGCTGCAGAGAATTTAGAGTTCCAAGTAGAGATGGATGTTGGAAATTTTCTGTAAGAACAAGAGGGTCATGAAAAACTCAGGGAGGTTGAGAAATTCTCACTACGTTTGAGGAACGGCATCATCTGAAGGTTCTTGCTATCAGGACACCTCTACTATCACTACTTCCTGAGAAACCCAAAATCAGACAGTTAATGATGGCTGTAAGGACTGAGCAGTTTTCCACTCTTCTCTATTCACTGCCTGTGCTCCCATCTTGGGCACAGACGGGCAGAAGAGCCAAGTGGTGTGGTTCAGAGATTGTTCTCTAGGCTGGAAGCAACCTTCTCCCTGCCCTGTCTTTCCCTTCAGCCTGCACTCGTATTGACTTCTATGCTATTTCCTAGACTGGAAGCATTTTAGAACTAGGAGGCCCTTAGAGAACTTCGATGTTCTCAGTCTCATTTCGTGAGTAAGGAAACTGAGGCTCAGAGAGGTCGGGTTGACTTGTTCAAGTTCTCTCATTATGTTAGTATCATTACCAGGTTTCAGAACCTAAGTATCCTGACTTCCTTGCCAGGACTCCACTCTGAGCATGATACTGCCAGAAAGCAGGAGAAATAGAACTTATAATATAGGCATTTTTTTTGTCCATTAGAAAACAGTACGGCTGTTACCATGGTCGTCTTCAGTGTCTCCCTTTGCTTGTGCAGTTCCCACGCTATTACCTAGAGGTGACGTACAGCTCAGTCCAACTGGTGAATTGAAAGAGTCATTTTTGCCCTCTTCAAGCCTGGTTTCTCATCCTACCTCAAAATGATTACCCGAAAGTGGATTTCTTAAGTGCTTTTGGAAAGGGAAGAGTTATCTGATTACTTCAGATTCCTCACCTGTAAAGTGGTTATAACACCACCACCAATAATAATAGCAGTAATAATTAATAGATGAATAAGCTGATCTATTGCGTATGATTTATATGGAGGAAGATACAATAAGTTCTAGAAAGACAAAGAAAAATCATGACAAGCATATTACGTTAACGAAAAAGAAATCCATAGATATTAATGAAAACTGGGGTATGTGGCAAGTATCGAAGCCTAATGAATTTACTAACAAATGGCATTCTGTACTATCCATGCAATATTATGAAAGTGAATTTTGCCCACTCTATTTTAGTGAATACTATTAACCAGAAGACACGATGGAGGTGATAGAGGTGAATGAATTCCTAGCCAATGCATACAGACAGAGAAGGTATGTCAGTAAAAAATGCATAACAAGCAACAGAATGCAATAAATGTGCATGTATAGGTAGCCACAACACATATAGACAAGTATTTCAATGAAAACCGGTACGAAGCAGACAGCAAAATAATAAGTGTAAAAGAGTTTCATTATTGTGCTCCTTCATATTTTTACCCAGCAAGTAAGAGGTATTAAGCCTAGGAGAAATATATATTTCAATGAATATAGCTTATATAATAAGCAGAAAGGAAGCTTAAAATGTATCAGGAAGGTTTTTGGATTTATCCTAGAACTTAGATTAGAATCATCTTCAGCATCCAAGAAGATGGCATCCCAAAACCTCAAAAAACCATCATGCCTAGAATCCAATTAAAAAAGATTTTCAAATGTAAGAAAATCCACAGGACTCCACAATATGGTTTTCGATAAATGTGGATGTTTGTTTGTTTTGTTTCTTTGGCCGCGCCGCGTGGCCCTGGCCGTGAAAGCACCGAGTCCTAAGCACTGGACCGCCAGGGAATTCCCTAAGTGGGGGGAATTAGAGATGTGGGGCTTGACTTTTTCTTCTTCTTCTTCTTCTTCTTCGGTAGCTAAGATCTACAAGCGAACGATGGCTGTTGATCAATGTGCTCTCTGTGTTAGGAAGGAAATAACTGTAAAAATGAAAAGCAGCCTTGCCTTAGAACCTACATATCACACCAAGGAAAATAGTCCTTCTGATTCAATTTAGAAGATATCACTTAAAATGTTGAATTGGTGAAATGTCTACCTAGTTTAAAAATTAGAAAGAATAAAACACTGAAAAGCAGCCCCCTAGATAACCACTGTGGTTGCTTGTTTATAGGAGGCATCATTTCTAAAACGTATTTCTAAAATGTTTATATTCAAAACTGTCAAGTGGCCAACTGTATTCAGAGAGGCAATAAAAGAAAGAAAACGGAGTATGACTTTTCTGATAAGCTGCCTTTCCTGGTGATCCCCTGTTCTGGCCTTACTTTCCTTCTTAGTCTGTTAATGTAAGGGTTTGCTACCATCAACTTGGTTTTGCCCTGCTCTGAGCAGGTTTCCCTCTGTGCTGTTTCTGCTTTAATTGAAAATCTTTGGTTCCCATCAGCATTCCATTGCAAACTCCGTTTTTCTTGAGAGCTCCTCTATGCTTTCCCTCTTCATTCTTACATTTTCTCCCATCTCTTGGTGCCTGTTGGCCTGTGCTAATGAAAACCATCCTAAACTTCCTTACGCTCGACTCTGTGCCTCCCTGTAGAGCCCAGTACTCTCCATCCTCTCTCCCTATTCTCTCTTTTCAACTAGTCGAAATCCTAGTGGAGGGAGACCATTAGAGATGAAACATCTTGGTATATATTGCTAGTTTTCTATGTCCCCTGACTTTTCTATGTTTCTGTTGAAACACTCTTGAGAAGTGTCTGATTTCGTTTTCTACATGGGTACCCTTTAAGGCTCAATACTGGAAAAGAAGGGGATCAGAGTGATCAACCCAACGTGGTATCCTAACGTAACAGTTAAGGAAAGCAACAGGCTTTGTGAGACAGCCAGTGATTTGTCCAAAGTCACACAGATAGTAAACGTCAAAGTCAAAACTGAAATTAGGTCTCCAGACGTGTAGTTCAATACTTTCCCTCATTATTCCATGCTATTTTGAATCTCCTACTCAATTTAGGGGCAAAAGAAATCGAACGCAAAACTTTCCAACGTTTCTTTTCTTACCTGACATGGTCAGAGAAGAGGAAGCATCCACTGCAGGTACCAGGGATGAGGAGACAACACTAGAGGATGTCCGAGTGGCTGCAGCTGAACGGCGCACGTGTCCAGTACAGAGGTCACTGGTTACTGGTCCAAACAGCTCCACGGAAACCCCAAGACTCTACCAAGTGGTAGTAGGTTTGGTAGGAGAGTGATGTCACAAAGCAGGCAGTTGAAAGGTATGAGAGAGCCAATAGGGAGGTCCGATCCCCAACAGGAAGGCGGGCTTGGGTGAAGAGAGTGTAGGAGAGCTAAAACAACACCTGAGTTTCTGAGCTCTGGGGAGGAAATCCTAGAAGACAGATTTACCTCCCCCAGGCTCTTCCATTAGGGAAATCATTGCAACATTTCTTACAGACGTTCATTAATACACTGAACTAAGAGTTACTTATATTCTACAGAGTATTCTATTTTATGTATCATATACTTAGAGCTATATAGATCTTCTTTAATTAATAATCCTTAGGAAGGAAAGAGCCATCTAGTTTGAACTATTACAGTTGTTCTGAAATCATATGTGTCTAATGAGTGAACTGATAGCAGCTTTTAAGGAGCCAAAGTAGGGATTAAGAAGCTCTTTTTGTAACTTGGTTCAAGAGTAGGGTGAAGTTTGTTGAGTGTACCTTGTGGAGAATGTTGTGGTCCAAGGCTCTTCTCTTTTAGTTTCTTCTCCTTGACTCCTACCTTCCTTGGGCTGGGCTAGGCTGGGGGCCAGGTTGGACTTGCGACTTAACATTTCTCTTCCGCTTTCTCTTTTTTTTTTTTCTTCCATTATGGGCATTGCTTCGAGGACAAGCCTTGATCTTGCATTGGACGTTACTTCCTGTCACCTTCCAGCAGCAGGAGTCTTCTTTTCAGTGCTTGATGCTTCACGAAATAGACTCTGCCCGTTGGCAGCAAATACCAGAGAGCTAGGAGACAGAGCTGGTTGCAGACCTTTCCTCTTCCAGCCTTTGGTTGCAATTGTTTGGCCCATAATTTGCTAGCTCTAGTTCCTTGGGCCACACAGGTATCCTGCCATCTCCAGCTCTTGTTATATGTGAGAGACATTCTGAACACTGTCCCTTTTTCTTTGCACAGAAGTATATACAGTGTGGCAGTTACTGTAATCTCCTCCGCCTTGCAAACAGCCACTCTAGAATCTTGGACCTCTAGGACTCTCTGTCTTGCATGCTTGGGGGCAAGGCCAAGCAAAATGAAGAGGAGAATAATTAGAGAAAGAGGAGGACGTTGGTGGAGAATTGGGAGCAGGTAAGGTGAAAGGGCACAGGAGAAAAGAGATGCATGTAGACTTTTTGGTTTCTGTGGGAAACAGGTTGACACACTTGGGCCTCATTTGGTATTAACAGAACAGAGAGTTAAAGATCTAAGTAGCTAGATAGTGTGCAGCAACTGCCATGAAGTCTGTACACTGAAGAGAACAGTCTCACATCTAGTTTTCATTTTGTTTTATGTCATAGTACCTTATTTATAGCATTCACTGGTGTGTTTGTAGAATACAGATGTTTTCAAATGCTCTGGTTTTGTCTACATGGTTATCTCCTTGTCCTGTTTGTAAGGAATCCAACATTGTAAGACATATTGCATGTTTTTCTCTTGACGATTGTTGACCTTGAAGCGTCATGAACTAACTTGAGCTGTTGGATTCTGTGGAGAAACGTTCAAAAGGGTCTGTGAAAAAGGCACTGTGGTGAGTCGCATTATGCACCCGAGCGTAAGGAGCAAGATATCTGCCACCAGCCCAGCTTGGCCTGGATTGCCTCTGTTTTAGTTCCCCTGGTTAGTGCTTTTCTCCCTAACCACTCTTGTGACTGTGATAATGTGAGTAAGGGCGGAGTTGCTAATGATCTATGTGTGAGGTAAGCTGGTTTGAGGGAGGAAATCTATGGACCTAGTCATTTTCCTTGGTGGTAAGCTTTCAGGGGTGCAGAGATGGATCTTCCTGGGGCCTTTTCTGGTCCCAGGAAGATATCGCATAGATGGGACCTCCCAAGACACACATTGAATCTTTAGGCCTGTTTTTCCTATTATGAGGTACGAACGAGTTTCTTCACTGATGGGGATGATGCTTATCTGAGAAGAAATTGTGAAAGGTGGTGTAGTGTAGAGGTGTGGCTTAAGCTTTTAAGTTTTCCTCCAGGTTTTTCCCCTAAGCTTCCTACTTCGGACGGCCTACTTACATGATACTAGTAGGTGATGTCCGGCTAACAACTTCCTAAATATACCTGCAAGCCAGATCAGTGTCTCTTTTCTCTGTATTCCCATGGAAATCAAGAGTCCCGCCGAATTTTCCATCGAAACAGTTGATTTGTGTTGTCTCTAGGAATTCTAAAGGGCGTACCGTTGCTTCCTAACCGGTGTCATTTGGGAGATCCGCCTCTGTACGTTCAAATGATTAATTTTGAGACTTTGCTCATGTGTGCAGTAAACCCTTGAATTCCCTAAGACCTTCCTTTCCTCCATCTCCTACCCCATTAAGCCCGCTTCAGTTCATCTCCTGAATTTCTTTGGAATCTGTCAGCCAGCTCTTCCTCAACTTCCTAATACTGAACTTGCCTGTCTGTTGCGATTAGGTCCTAACTGGTGTCCATATATCTTGTTTCCTTCCAATCCACTCTTCACACAAGAAACCTTCAAAGCAAGTTGGAACGTTGCTCATAAACATCGCTCACAAGCATTGTTTTGAGAATAGAAAACACACTGTTGGCCTTTAAGACTCTGCGTGGTCTAGAATCCTCTCTGCTTCTCTAGCCCCATCTTGTGCCACTTTTGCCCTCACTTTCTATGCTTCAGATACACTGAATTAACCTTAGTTCTCACTCATCTGACAGAAGTCAGTTCAGATACTATTTTTCACTGTGATTCCTAGCATTAAGGAATTTGATTATCAGGTTTTTTATGAGGACTATTTCATCAGGGGTACAGAAGTTCTGGCCATCTCTGGTTTTGGATATCCCTTATTTGTTGAGACCTTTGCGTTGTTTGGTTGCCTTTTGTCTGTTTTCCAGATGGGAAAACAGGAACAAGGGAAGTATAGGTTATTACTAGGTGGGGTTGAACAAGTGGAGCAGCAAACTGCAAAGCAGAAAGAAGAGGGACGTACTATAGAGGGATATGACTTCCATTCTCAAGGCGCCTGCATCCTGTGCAGGGAGACAGCCTAACATAAAATGTGCCTAACAACAAATATATTGACTTCTTACTAAAAATCTCCAGTTCATAGAACCGAGGGGTTTGTACCTTCTCCTTTAAAAGTGATAGTCCTGGGACTTCCCCGGTGGTCCCGTGGTGAAGACTCTGCGCTTCCAATGCAGCAGGCGTGGGTTCAATCCCTGGTTGGGGAGCTAAGATCCCACATGCTGCGCAGCCAAAGAAATTTTTGTCGAACGTTATACTCCTGTATTGTTGGCTTTAGTGGTTTAGATTTTGTTGTACTGTTAAGAAGATTTCAGTTTATTTACCGGGAACAAACAACACATAATGTAAAAATAGTTTCCCAGAAACGATTTCCATCATTCTCTTCTTCCCTTTCTCCCGCAGACTGGTGTTTCACCTTGACAAGTTCTCTGTCATTCCATAGGAAAGCTGTCTGGCTTGGAGGTTGCAATCCCAGGGAATTTTTCATCAGCGGGGAAGTCTCCATCACTACAGAGGAATCAAGGGAGAAGTCAGTCCCTGGTAAGTGAGATGCTCCCCCTAAACACCAACACAGCAGTCGTGTACCTTTCAAGGGGTTCAGGGGCAAGATGGGCAAGGCATTTCTACTAACTCTTCTTAAGGATCACGGACAGTGCCCTATGCTACGAGGTAAGCGGTGACTGCTGTAGTTCTTACTGGTGATCCTTTCCTGTCACTGATTCTCGGCCTTCTTTGTATTTCATAGGACTGTTGTCAGTCCAATACAAAATGAGTCTTATTTTTAAAAACCTGAAATGTTTTACAGAGCCTAGCATTCTCATATAGGGTCCTTTCCATTCTCCCCACTTTCCCGAGAGGCCAAGAACACTTCACACCATGAACTAGGAGAGGGGGTAGAGCCCTTTCTGATGAAATACATCAACAAAGACAGAGCCTTAGCCTGCTTGCTCTCTGGACAGGATCTCGGACCACAAGGTCTTCAATCCTGGTATAAATGAAGGAAGTGAGGACAGTTCAACTGGCACTCTGATAACAAGAGTTCGGAAACACCTTCCAAAGAGACTATAGCAGTAGATGAGGGAAGGGAGTGCTACAGTGTGGCAGTACAGGGGGAATGATCGGCTACAGCAGTGAAAAGTGTGGTACCGATTGGTGTGCTCTCGGGGTTCTTGTACATGTAGCATAGATGACCTCTACGGTGGCCCTCCCACCTTCCCACCTGCATTAGGTGTTCTTTTTTTTTGTAATTTATGTTTATGTATTTATTTACTGTTTGAACTTATTTATTCTACGTATTTATTTTTTTGGCTGCACTGGGTCTCTCATTGCTGTGCACGGGCTTTCTCTAGTTGGCGGCTAGCGGGGGCTACTCTCGGTTGCGGTGTGCGGGCATCTCATCGCGGTGGCTTCTCTTGTTGCGGAGCATGGGCTGTAGGCACGTGGGCTTCGGTAGTTGAGGCTCACGGGCTCTAGAATGCAGGCTCCGTCGTCGTGGCACATGCGCTTAGTTGCTGCACGGCATGTGGGATCTTCGCAGACCAGGGCTCGAACCCGTGTCCCCTGCATTGGCAGGCGCCACCAGGGAAGCCCTAGGTGTTCTCATATAGAGTCTAAAAACAGAGAGCACTGAGAGAAGGTAGTGGTTATTAAAGGCTCAGGATCTAAATTCTACCTGTCTCTACACCCCTTCCCAGCTGTCGATTTGACCCCATTTTTGAATGCTGACCTCATTGTTCAACTTTTCTCTGCCGTCTGTATACTCACCTTGAAAACTTGTTTCTGTGATGCGTTGAGCAGACACAGGGTGGCAGATTGCAGAGGTGGAAGCTGGTGGTCGGATATTTGTGGGCTGAATCTCCTTCAGTCCCATTCCCATTTCTGGTTGCCCAGAGGCCCTACTTCCTGTGTGTGACGCCGAGCCGTAGGATTGCGGGCAGGAGCCAAGTTCTCCATACAGTAAAGACCCCAGTGTGCCTTGGTTATAGTAATATACCTGGCTTCCTTCCTGGCAGGGAAGTGACAGGCGGCTATGCCCCTGCTTTGTTCGTGGGCCTCCTGATCCAGCAGTTCCCTTGGCTCTGCCCCTGTCGTCAGCTGCCCCTAGGATAACTCTGAGCCCTAGCCACTTCTCTGGTAGATTTCCCTATTCCCCCACTACAGTCACACCTGAATAAGGCAACTCAGACCTTTCAGAGATGTGTCCTGAACCTCTTGTTTTCTGAAATACCTATCTGGTGGTTGTGAGACTTAAGGCCAGCGTCCCCGAGAGACTTTTTCTATTTCTCCTAGTAAACCTAGACTCATCTTCTGTCACCTTCAACTCTACTCCAATTGTGTTCTTTCAACCCAGACCTCTGACCCTGCTTTTTACTTCTGCCATTTCATCCTCGCTCCTGCTTCCTTTCCTAAATCCATACGTCTCTTTTGGCCTTCCTAGCCCTGGGCCAAGTTCCTTCCTCTTTGCTCAGTTTTTACCCCTTTCCTTCATTCTCCCATCCAACTTTCAGTCCTTCCTTTCTCACGCCCCAGTTAGCAGCATCTGAAAATTCGAAAGGTTTGTTACTCGTCTATTAATTGTATTCCATTTACTTATTCAGTTCTATACCTGTCTTACCTGTGTATGGAAGAACAGCTGGTAGCCAAGGTGGCACCAAGAATCCTAGCAGCTCTCACTTGACGTATCCGTAGTAGTCGGCAATTTCCATTTCGTTTTCCCTCTCGGTGAAAAATTGCAGCTTGCCCGAAGAGGTGTATCTGGCAGCATTCTCCCGTTGTTGTTGAGCCCGCCTCTTCATGGCCTCTCGCTCTGGCCTCTGCTCTTGTTCGATGGGCTTTGACATGACTGGCTCAGGCACGTTGGGTTCCCTCCATGGAACTCGTTGCTTGCTGAAGTCTTGGAGTAGAAATTGGGTTTGGAGCTTGGGTGGGGACTGGCGCTTATTCACAGCAGGGGGAACAGGCTCCCGCTGGAGAGGAGCGCCAGATGAAGTTTTGGAGGGTGCAGGCCTAGGAGCAGCAGACTGAGAGACACGAGGCTGGGTATGGTTGGTCCAAGCCGGTTGGGTTGGGTTGGTCACAGTTGGCTGAGCTGGTTTGGCGGGGCCTGGCAAAGAGGCAGGAGCTGGCTGGGATGAATTGGCTGCAGCAGGTTGAGCTGAGTCAGTAGAACCAGGCTGGGCACGGTAAGCCCCAGCAGGCCGATGTGAGGCCAGAGACTGTGGCCTCCGAGGAGCGGGTCGAGCTTGAGGCTTGTCCCAGGCAGAAAAAGGCAGAGGTATCAACTTGACCTTCCCAGGAGGAGGCCGCTCATACTGGGCTGGAGACGGACACTCTGTTTCAGCACTGCTGTCTGGTTTCTGGGCTTGGACTTGCGTTTTCTCAGGACCCTTCCCCTCACGTGGGGTATGCCGCCATGGCTGGATAGCTGGGGGTGGCTGGGGGTCTTTGGGGTTGCTTGACTTTCCCAAGAGCCGACAGGAAGAGAGCCCAGTTTTCGTCTCATTCTTCTTCCCCAGCGCATGAAGAACCTTCACAGACTCCAGCATGCGCACGCCAAGGGAGGTTCGAGGCTTTTGAAAGCTCTGTTGGAGAAGCTCAGTTTGGTGTTCCTTTCGCTTCGTGTGGGGGATTGCTGGCTTCTCTTCTGCCTTGACTTTGTTCCCTGACTGCTTGTTCTCCTCAGCCTTGTTTCTCCCTCTGGTCCTTTTGGTCTTTTCCTGCCCGTGGCTCTTAGTTTTGCTGATCTTTCTGGATGCAGCTTTCTGAGGTTTGCCTTGAGAGTGCTTGGCCGTGTTCACAGGAGCCCTGTCACTGACTGCAGCGTGGCATGTAACCACTTCTCCCCCTAACGGGCACTCTGGATTCTTTGGCTGGATTTTGGCCTTGGGAGCGCCACTGATAGGCTCAGAGGCTTTCTGTTTGTTCTTCCTGGGTTGATCAGAGGGAACCTTTATGACACTTGGCTTTTCCTGCACCTGATTCACCTTAATGGCTCTGGTGTCTTTAGCTTTGATCACGTTGGGACCTTGGGATTGATCAAGATCTTTCAAAGGATTAAAGAGCTGGGGAAGGTGAATATCCTCCGCCAGTGTAGTAATGTCTGCAAGACCACTGCTAGGTTCAATCCCATTTTCAAGTGTCCCTAGGTCCTGACGACTCCGGCTGTTCTCTCCCAGATCAGCATTTTCAGAACCAGGCTGCTCCTCTTGGCTGAGGGGATCGGTGCAGGCCAGCGGCTGGTGAATATCAGGGATTCCTAAAGGGAGTAGTGGAGGATCTTGGTTCTCTGTTGGGATCTGGTAGGCATCCAGAGGCTTTGAAAGCTTGGTTTTGATATCATCCACGTGCTTACTCTCTATTTGTCCCTGGCTTGGAGCTGGAGGCAGGGCCAGGAGACGCCTGGCACTCTGGACTGGAGCTGTCACTGAAATGTCCCCAAGTTCAGATGGTGGGTTACTCTCAAGTATGTGGCTGTTTCTGCTACTGCAGGACTTGGGGAGTTCTTGACTTTGTGTCACACAAAACGTCTGGCTTGGAGGTTGCAATCCCAGGGAATTTTTCATCACCAGGGGGGAGGTCTCCATCCCTACAAAGGGATCAAGGGAGAAGTCAGTCCCTGGTAAGTGAGATGCTCCCCCTAAACACCAACACAGCAGTCGTGTACCTTTCAAGGGGTTCAGGGGCAAGATGGGCAAGGCATTTCTACTAACTCTTCTTAAGGATCATGGACAGTGCCCTATGCTACGAGGTAAGCGGTGACTGTTGTAATTCTTACTGGTGAGCCTTTCCTGTCGCTGATTCTCGGCTCGCTTTGTATTTCATAGGACTGTTATAAGTCCAATACAAAATGAGTCTTATTTTTAAAAACCTGAAATGTTTTACAAAGCCTAGCATTCTCATATAGGGTCCTTTCCATTCTCCCCACTTTCCCGAGAGGCCAAGAACACGTCACACCATGAACTAGGAGAGGGGGTAGAGCCCTTGCTGATGAAATACATCAACAAAGACAGAGTCTTAGCCTGCTTGCTCTCTGGACAGGATCTCGGACCACAAGGTCTTCAATCCTGGTATAAATGAAGGAAGTGAGGACAGTTCAACTGGCACTCACATAACAAGAGTTCTGAAACACCTTCCGAAGAGACTATAGCAGTAGATGAGGGAAGGGAGTGCTACAGTGTGGCAGTACAGGGGGAACGATCGGCTACAGCAGTGAAAAGTGTGGTACCGATTGGTGTGCTCTCGGCGTTCTTGTACATGTAGCATAGATGACCTCTACAGTGGCCCTCCCACCTTCCCACCTGCATTAGGTGTTCTTTTTTTTGTAATTTATGTTTATGTATTTATTTACTGTTTGAACTTATTTATTCTACGTATTTATTTTTTTGGCTGCACTGGGTCTCTCATTGCTGTGCACGGGCTTTCTCTAGTTGGCGGCTAGCGGGGGCTACTCTCGGTTGCGGTGTGCGGGCTTCTCATCGCGGTGGCTTCTCTTGTTGCGGAGCATGGGCTGTAGGCACGTGGGCTTCGGTAGTTGAGGCTCACGGGCTCTAGAATGCAGGCTCCGTCGTTGTGGCACATGCGCTTAGTTGCTGCACGGCATGTGGGATCTTCGCAGACCAGGGCTCGAACCCGTGTCCCCCGCATTGCATTGGCAGGCGGATTCTTAACCACGGCGCCACCAGGGAAGCCCTAGGTGTTCTCATATAGAGTCTAAAAACAGAGGGCACTGAGCGAAGGTAGTGGTTATTAAAGGCTCAGGATCTAAATTCTACCTGCCTCTACACCCCTTCCCAGCTGTCGATTTGACCCCATTTTTGAATGCCGACCTCATTCTTCAACTTTCTCTGGCGTTTGTTATACTCACCTTGAAAACTTGTTTCTGTGATGCGTTGAGCAGACACAGGGTGGCAGACTGCAGAGGTGGAAGCTGGTGGTCGGATATTTGTGGGCTGAATCTCCTTCAGTCCCATTCCCATTTCTGGTTGCCCAGAGGCCCGACTTCCTGTGTATGACGCCGAGCCGTAGGATTGCGGGCAGGAGCCAAGTTCTCCATACAGTAAAGACCCCAGTGTGCCTTGGTTATAGTAATATACCTGGCTTCCGTCCTGGCAGGGAAGTGACAGGCGGCTCTGCCCCTGATTTGGAATCTGAGATGGTGTTCCCTGAGCAAGGCTGGCAGAAAGCGATGGATGTAGAGGGACCATGTTCTTGGCGTCTGAAGTTTTATCATACTGGGCTGCCAGAAACATGGAGGAGGCAGCTGTGTGGCGGTCAGTGAGTGCCAGAGTAAAGTCTCCGAGTGAAGAAGAATTCTTTTCAGTGCTTGCTGTGATGTCCCACTCAAGAACACCTGGATAGGAAGCAGCTGAAGTGGAGATCTGGCTGTGGTCAGTAACTCCAGATAACATAGTCGTGCTAGAATGTTGGTAAAGGTAGGCACTACCCATGAGTGTCTGGAAAGGGGTACCAGTAGCCGATGCCGAACTGACGGCAGGGGCAGAGACTCTGGAGAAGTTGCAGACACTTCGTGTTAGGGAAGTTGCATTGCTCACCACAGGAGGAGAATGCTGCAGAGAATTTAGAGTTCCAAGTAGAGATGGATGTTGGAAATTTTCTGTAAGAACAAGAGGGTCATGAAAAACTCAGGGAGGTTGAGAAATTCTCACTACGTTTGAGGAACGGCATCATCTGAAGGTTCTTGCTATCAGGACACCTCTACTATCACTACTTCCTGAGAAACCCAAAATCAGACAGTTAATGATGGCTGTAAGGACTGAGCAGTTTTCCACTCTTCTCTATTAACTGCCTGTGCTCCCATCTTGGGCACAGACGGGCAGAAGAGCCAAGTGGTGTGGTTCAGAGATTGTTCTCTAGGCTGGAAGCAACCTTCTCCCTGCCCTGTCTTTCCCTTCAGCCTGCACTCGTATTGACTTCTATGCTATTTCCTAGACTGGAAGCATTTTAGAACTAGGAGGCCCTTAGAGAACTTCGATGTTCTCAGTCTCATTTCGTGAGTAAGGAAACTGAGGCTCAGAGAGGTCGGGTTGACTTGTTCAAGTTCTCTCATTATGTTAGTATCATTACCAGGTTTCAGAACCTAAGTATCCTGACTTCCTTGCCAGGACTCCACTCTGAGCATGATACTGCCAGAAAGCAGGAGAAATAGAACTTATAATATAGGCATTTTTTTTGTCCATTAGAAAACAGTACGGCTGTTACCATTGTCGTCTTCAGTGTCTCCCTTTGCTTGTGCAGTTCCCACGCTATTACCTAGAGGTGACGTACAGCTCAGTCCAACTGGTGAATTGAAAGAGTCATTTTTGCCCTCTTCAAGCCTGGTTTCTCATCCTACCTCAAAATGATTACCCGAAAGTGGATTTCTTAAGTGCTTTTGGAAAGGGAAGAGTTATCTGATTACTTCAGATTCCTCACCTGTAAAGTGGTTATAACACCACCACCAATAATAATAGCAGTAATAATTAATAGATGAATAAGCTGATCTATTGCGTATGATTTATATGGAGGAAGATACAATAAGTTCTAGAAAGACAAAGAAAAATCATGACAAGCATATTACGTTAACGAAAAAGAAATCCATAGATATTAATGAAAACTGGGGTATGTGGCAAGTATCGAAGCCTAATGAATTTACTAACAAATGGCATTCTGTACTATCCATGCAATATTATGAAAGTGAATTTTGCCCACTCTATTTTAGTGAATACTATTAACCAGAAGACACGATGGAGGTGATAGAGGTGAATGAATTCCTAGCCAATGCATACAGACAGAGAAGGTATGTCAGTAAAAAATGCATAACAAGCAACAGAATGCAATAAATGTGCATGTATAGGTAGCCACAACACATATAGACAAGTATTTCAATGAAAACCGGTACGAAGCAGACAGCAAAATAATAAGTGTAAAAGAGTTTCATTATTGTGCTCCTTCATATTTTTACCCAGCAAGTAAGAGGTATTAAGCCTAGGAGAAATATATATTTCAATGAATATAGCTTATATAATAAGCAGAAAGGAAGCTTAAAATGTATCAGGAAGGTTTTTGGATTTATCCTAGAACTTAGATTAGAATCATCTTCAGCATCCAAGAAGATGGCATCCCAAAACCTCAAAAAACCATCATGCCTAGAATCCAATTAAAAAAGATTTTCAAATGTAAGAAAATCCACAGGACTCCACAATATGGTTTTCGATAAATGTGGATGTTTGTTTGTTTTGTTTCTTTGGCCGCGCCGCGTGGCCCTGGCCGTGAAAGCACCGAGTCCTAAGCACTGGACCGCCAGGGAATTCCCTAAGTGGGGGGAATTAGAGATGTGGGGCTTGACTTTTTCTTCTTCTTCTTCTTCTTCTTCGGTAGCTAAGATCTACAAGCGAACGATGGCTGTTGATCAATGTGCTCTCTGTGTTAGGAAGGAAATAACTGTAAAAATGAAAAGCAGCCTTGCCTTAGAACCTACATATCACACCAAGGAAAATAGTCCTTCTGATTCAATTTAGAAGATATCACTTAAAATGTTGAATTGGTGAAATGTCTACCTAGTTTAAAAATTAGAAAGAATAAAACACTGAAAAGCAGCCCCCTAGATAACCACTGTGGTTGCTTGTTTATAGGAGGCATCATTTCTAAAACGTATTTCTAAAATGTTTATATTCAAAACTGTCAAGTGGCCAACTGTATTCAGAGAGGCAATAAAAGAAAGAAAACGGAGTATGACTTTTCTGATAAGCTGCCTTTCCTGGTGATCCCCTGTTCTGGCCTTACTTTCCTTCTTAGTCTGTTAATGTAAGGGTTTGCTACCATCAACTTGGTTTTGCCCTGCTCTGAGCAGGTTTCCCTCTGTGCTGTTTCTGCTTTAATTGAAAATCTTTGGTTCCCATCAGCATTCCATTGCAAACTCCGTTTTTCTTGAGAGCTCCTCTATGCTTTCCCTCTTCATTCTTACATTTTCTCCCATCTCTTGGTGCCTGTTGGCCTGTGCTAATGAAAACCATCCTAAACTTCCTTACGCTCGACTCTGTGCCTCCCTGTAGAGCCCAGTACTCTCCATCCTCTCTCCCTATTCTCTCTTTTCAACTAGTCGAAATCCTAGTGGAGGGAGACCATTAGAGATGAAACATCTTGGTATATATTGCTAGTTTTCTATGTCCCCTGACTTTTCTATGTTTCTGTTGAAACACTCTTGAGAAGTGTCTGATTTCGTTTTCTACATGGGTACCCTTTAAGGCTCAATACTGGAAAAGAAGGGGATCAGAGTGATCAACCCAACGTGGTATCCTAACGTAACAGTTAAGGAAAGCAACAGGCTTTGTGAGACAGCCAGTGATTTGTCCAAAGTCACACAGATAGTAAACGTCAAAGTCAAAAGTGAAATTAGGTCTCCAGACGTGTAGTTCAATACTTTCCCTCATTATTCCATGCTATTTTGAATCTCCTACTCAATTTAGGGGCAAAAGAAATCGAACGCAAAACTTTCCAACGTTTCTTTTCTTACCTGACATGGTCAGAGAAGAGGAAGCATCCACTGCAGGTACCAGGGATGAGGAGACAACACTAGAGGATGTCCGAGTGGCTGCAGCTGAACGGCGCATGTGTCCAGTACAGAGGTCACTGGTTACTGGTCCAAACAGCTCCACGGAAACCCCAAGACTCTACCAAGTGGTAGTAGGTTTGGTAGGAGAGTGATGTCACAAAGCAGGCAGTTGAAAGGTATGAGAGAGCCAATAGGGAGGTCCGATCCCCAACAGGAAGGCGGGCTTGGGTGAAGAGAGTGTAGGAGAGCTAAAACAACACCTGAGTTTCTGAGCTCTGGGGAGGAAATCCTAGAAGACAGATTTACCTCCCCCAGGCTCTTCCATTAGGGAAATCATTGCAACATTTCTTACAGACGTTCATTAATACACTGAACTAAGAGTTACTTATATTCTACAGAGTATTCTATTTTATGTATCATATACTTAGAGCTATATAGATCTTCTTTAATTAATAATCCTTAGGAAGGAAAGAGCCATCTAGTTTGAACTATTACAGTTGTTCTGAAATCATATGTGTCTAATGAGTGAACTGATAGCAGCTTTTAAGGAGCCAAAGTAGGGATTAAGAAGCTCTTTTTGTAACTTGGTTCAAGAGTAGGGTGAAGTTTGTTGAGTGTACCTTGTGGAGAATGTTGTGGTCCAAGGCTCTTCTCTTTTAGTTTCTTCTCCTTGACTCCTACCTTCCTTGGGCTGGGCTAGGCTGGGGGCCAGGTTGGACTTGCGACTTAACATTTCTCTTCCGCTTTCTCTTTTTTTTTTTTCTTCCATTATGGGCATTGCTTCGAGGACAAGCCTTGATCTTGCATTGGACGTTACTTCCTGTCACCTTCCAGCAGCAGGAGTCTTCTTTTCAGTGCTTGATGCTTCACGAAATAGACTCTGCCCGTTGGCAGCAAATACCAGAGAGCTAGGAGACAGAGCTGGTTGCAGACCTTTCCTCTTCCAGCCTTTGGTTGCAATTGTTTGGCCCATAATTTGCTAGCTCTAGTTCCTTGGGCCACACAGGTATCCTGCCATCTCCAGCTCTTGTTATATGTGAGAGACATTCTGAACACTGTCCCTTTTTCTTTGCACAGAAGTATATACAGTGTGGCAGTTACTGTAATCTCCTCCGCCTTGCAAACAGCCACTCTAGAATCTTGGACCTCTAGGACTCTCTGTCTTGCATGCTTGGGGGCAAGGCCAAGCAAAATGAAGAGGAGAATAATTAGAGAAAGAGGAGGACGTTGGTGGAGAATTGGGAGCAGGTAAGGTGAAAGGGCACAGGAGAAAAGAGATGCATGTAGACTTTTTGGTTTCTGTGGGAAACAGGTTGACACACTTGGGCCTCATTTGGTATTAACAGAACAGAGAGTTAAAGATCTAAGTAGCTAGATAGTGTGCAGCAACTGCCATGAAGTCTGTACACTGAAGAGAACAGTCTCACATCTAGTTTTCATTTTGTTTTATGTCATAGTACCTTATTTATAGCATTCACTGGTGTGTTTGTAGAATACAGATGTTTTCAAATGCTCTGGTTTTGTCTACATGGTTATCTCCTTGTCCTGTTTGTAAGGAATCCAACATTGTAAGACATATTGCATGTTTTTCTCTTGACGATTGTTGACCTTGAAGCGTCATGAACTAACTTGAGCTGTTGGATTCTGTGGAGAAACGTTCAAAAGGGTCTGTGAAAAAGGCACTGTGGTGAGTCGCATTATGCACCCGAGCGTAAGGAGCAAGATATCTGCCACCAGCCCAGCTTGGCCTGGATTGCCTCTGTTTTAGTTCCCCTGGTTAGTGCTTTTCTCCCTAACCACTCTTGTGACTGTGATAATGTGAGTAAGGGCGGAGTTGCTAATGATCTATGTGTGAGGTAAGCTGGTTTGAGGGAGGAAATCTATGGACCTAGTCATTTTCCTTGGTGGTAAGCTTTCAGGGGTGCAGAGATGGATCTTCCTGGGGCCTTTTCTGGTCCCAGGAAGATATCGCATAGATGGGACCTCCCAAGACACACATTGAATCTTTAGGCCTGTTTTTCCTATTATGAGGTACGAACGAGTTTCTTCACTGATGGGGATGATGCTTATCTGAGAAGAAATTGTGAAAGGTGGTGTAGTGTAGAGGTGTGGCTTAAGCTTTTAAGTTTTCCTCCAGGTTTTTCCCCTAAGCTTCCTACTTCGGACGGCCTACTTACATGATACTAGTAGGTGATGTCCGGCTAACAACTTCCTAAATATACCTGCAAGCCAGATCAGTGTCTCTTTTCTCTGTATTCCCATGGAAATCAAGAGTCCCGCCGAATTTTCCATCGAAACAGTTGATTTGTGTTGTCTCTAGGAATTCTAAAGGGCGTACCGTTGCTTCCTAACCGGTGTCATTTGGGAGATCCGCCTCTGTACGTTCAAATGATTAATTTTGAGACTTTGCTCATGTGTGCAGTAAACCCTTGAATTCCCTAAGACCTTCCTTTCCTCCATCTCCTACCCCATTAAGCCCGCTTCAGTTCATCTCCTGAATTTCTTTGGAATCTGTCAGCCAGCTCTTCCTCAACTTCCTAATACTGAACTTGCCTGTCTGTTGCGATTAGGTCCTAACTGGTGTCCATATATCTTGTTTCCTTCCAATCCACTCTTCACACAAGAAACCTTCAAAGCAAGTTGGAACGTTGCTCATAAACATCGCTCACAAACATTGTTTTGAGAATAGAAAACACACTGTTGGCCTTTAAGACTCTGCGTGGTCTAGAATCCTCTCTGCTTCTCTAGCCCCATCTTGTGCCACTTTTGCCCTCACTTTCTATGCTTCAGATACACTGAATTAACCTTAGTTCTCACTCATCTGACAGAAGTCAGTTCAGATACTATTTTTCACTGTGATTCCTAGCATTAAGGAATTTGATTATCAGGTTTTTTATGAGGACTATTTCATCAGGGGTACAGAAGTTCTGGCCATCTCTGGTTTTGGATATCCCTTATTTGTTGAGACCTTTGCGTTGTTTGGTTGCCTTTTGTCTGTTTTCCAGATGGGAAAACAGGAACAAGGGAAGTATAGGTTATTACTAGGTGGGGTTGAACAAGTGGAGCAGCAAACTGCAAAGCAGAAAGAAGAGGGACGTACTATAGAGGGATATGACTTCCATTCTCAAGGCGCCTGCATCCTGTGCAGGGAGACAGCCTAACATAAAATGTGCCTAACAACAAATATATTGACTTCTTACTAAAAATCTCCAGTTCATAGAACCGAGGGGTTTGTACCTTCTCCTTTAAAAGTGATAGTCCTGGGACTTCCCCGGTGGTCCCGTGGTGAAGACTCTGCGCTTCCAATGCAGCAGGCGTGGGTTCAATCCCTGGTTGGGGAGCTAAGATCCCACATGCTGCGCAGCCAAAGAAATTTTTGTCGAACGTTATACTCCTGTATTGTTGGCTTTAGTGGTTTAGATTTTGTTGTACTGTTAAGAAGATTTCAGTTTATTTACCGGGAACAAACAACACATAATGTAAAAATAGTTTCCCAGAAACGATTTCCATCATTCTCTTCTTCCCTTTCTCCCGCAGACTGGTGTTTCACCTTGACAAGTTCTCTGTCATTCCATAGGAAAGCTGTCTGGCTTGGAGGTTGCAATCCCAGGGAATTTTTCATCAGCGGGGAAGTCTCCATCACTACAGAGGAATCAAGGGAGAAGTCAGTCCCTGGTAAGTGAGATGCTCCCCCTAAACACCAACACAGCAGTCGTGTACCTTTCAAGGGGTTCAGGGGCAAGATGGGCAAGGCATTTCTACTAACTCTTCTTAAGGATCACGGACAGTGCCCTATGCTACGAGGTAAGCGGTGACTGCTGTAGTTCTTACTGGTGATCCTTTCCTGTCACTGATTCTCGGCCTTCTTTGTATTTCATAGGACTGTTGTCAGTCCAATACAAAATGAGTCTTATTTTTAAAAACCTGAAATGTTTTACAGAGCCTAGCATTCTCATATAGGGTCCTTTCCATTCTCCCCACTTTCCCGAGAGGCCAAGAACACTTCACACCATGAACTAGGAGAGGGGGTAGAGCCCTTTCTGATGAAATACATCAACAAAGACAGAGCCTTAGCCTGCTTGCTCTCTGGACAGGATCTCGGACCACAAGGTCTTCAATCCTGGTATAAATGAAGGAAGTGAGGACAGTTCAACTGGCACTCTGATAACAAGAGTTCGGAAACACCTTCCAAAGAGACTATAGCAGTAGATGAGGGAAGGGAGTGCTACAGTGTGGCAGTACAGGGGGAATGATCGGCTACAGCAGTGAAAAGTGTGGTACCGATTGGTGTGCTCTCGGGGTTCTTGTACATGTAGCATAGATGACCTCTACAGTGGCCCTCCCACCTTCCCACCTGCATTAGGTGTTCTTTTTTTTTGTAATTTATGTTTATGTATTTATTTACTGTTTGAACTTATTTATTCTACGTATTTATTTTTTTGGCTGCACTGGGTCTCTCATTGCTGTGCACGGGCTTTCTCTAGTTGGCGGCTAGCGGGGGCTACTCTCGGTTGCGGTGTGCGGGCATCTCATCGCGGTGGCTTCTCTTGTTGCGGAGCATGGGCTGTAGGCACGTGGGCTTCGGTAGTTGAGGCTCACGGGCTCTAGAATGCAGGCTCCGTCGTTGTGGCACATGCGCTTAGTTGCTGCACGGCATGTGGGATCTTCGCAGACCAGGGCTCGAACCCGTGTCCCCTGCATTGGCAGGCGCCACCAGGGAAGCCCTAGGTGTTCTCATATAGAGTCTAAAAACAGAGAGCACTGAGAGAAGGTAGTGGTTATTAAAGGCTCAGGATCTAAATTCTACCTGTCTCTACACCCCTTCCCAGCTGTCGATTTGACCCCATTTTTGAATGCTGACCTCATTGTTCAACTTTTCTCTGCCGTCTGTATACTCACCTTGAAAACTTGTTTCTGTGATGCGTTGAGCAGACACAGGGTGGCAGACTGCAGAGGTGGAAGCTGGTGGTCGGATATTTGTGGGCTGAATCTCCTTCAGTCCCATTCCCATTTCTGGTTGCCCAGAGGCCCTACTTCCTGTGTGTGACGCCGAGCCGTAGGATTGCGGGCAGGAGCCAAGTTCTCCATACAGTAAAGACCCCAGTGTGCCTTGGTTATAGTAATATACCTGGCTTCCTTCCTGGCAGGGAAGTGACAGGCGGCTATGCCCCTGCTTTGTTCGTGGGCCTCCTGATCCAGCAGTTCCCTTGGCTCTGCCCCTGTCGTCAGCTGCCCCTAGGATAACTCTGAGCCCTAGCCACTTCTCTGGTAGATTTCCCTATTCCCCCACTACAGTCACACCTGAATAAGGCAACTCAGACCTTTCAGAGATGTGTCCTGAACCTCTTGTTTTCTGAAATACCTATCTGGTGGTTGTGAGACTTAAGGCCAGCGTCCCCGAGAGACTTTTTCTATTTCTCCTAGTAAACCTAGACTCATCTTCTGTCACCTTCAACTCTACTCCAATTGTGTTCTTTCAACCCAGACCTCTGACCCTGCTTTTTACTTCTGCCATTTCATCCTCGCTCCTGCTTCCTTTCCTAAATCCATACGTCTCTTTTGGCCTTCCTAGCCCTGGGCCAAGTTCCTTCCTCTTTGCTCAGTTTTTACCCCTTTCCTTCATTCTCCCATCCAACTTTCAGTCCTTCCTTTCTCACGCCCCAGTTAGCAGCATCTGAAAATTCGAAAGGTTTGTTACTCGTCTATTAATTGTATTCCATTTACTTATTCAGTTCTATACCTGTCTTACCTGTGTATGGAAGAACAGCTGGTAGCCAAGGTGGCACCAAGAATCCTAGCAGCTCTCACTTGACGTATCCGTAGTAGTCGGCAATTTCCATTTCGTTTTCCCTCTCGGTGAAAAATTGCAGCTTGCCCGAAGAGGTGTATCTGGCAGCATTCTCCCGTTGTTGTTGAGCCCGCCTCTTCATGGCCTCTCGCTCTGGCCTCTGCTCTTGTTCGATGGGCTTTGACATGACTGGCTCAGGCACGTTGGGTTCCCTCCATGGAACTCGTTGCTTGCTGAAGTCTTGGAGTAGAAATTGGGTTTGGAGCTTGGGTGGGGACTGGCGCTTATTCACAGCAGGGGGAACAGGCTCCCCCGCTGGAGAGGAGCGCCAGATGAAGTTTTGGAGGGTGCAGGCCTAGGAGCAGCAGACTGAGGGACACGAGGCTGGGTATGGTTGGTCCAAGCCGGTTGGGTTGGGTTGGTCACAGTTGGCTGAGCTGGTTTGGCGGGGCCTGGCAAAGAGGCAGGAGCTGGCTGGGATGAATTGGCTGCAGCAGGTTGAGCTGAGTCAGTAGAACCAGGCTGGGCACGGTAAGCCCCAGCAGGCCGATGTGAGGCCAGAGACTGTGGCCTCCGAGGAGCGGGTCGAGCTTGAGGCTTGTCCCAGGCAGAAAAAGGCAGAGGTATCAACTTGACCTTCCCAGGAGGAGGCCGCTCATACTGGGCTGGAGACGGACACTCTGTTTCAGCACTGCTGTCTGGTTTCTGGGCTTGGACTTGCGTTTTCTCAGGACCCTTCCCCTCACGTGGGGTATGCCGCCATGGCTGGATAGCTGGGGGTGGCTGGGGGTCTTTGGGGTTGCTTGACTTTCCCAAGAGCCGACAGGAAGAGAGCCCAGTTTTCGTCTCATTCTTCTTCCCCAGCGCATGAAGAACCTTCACAGACTCCAGCATGCGCACGCCAAGGGAGGTTCGAGGCTTTTGAAAGCTCTGTTGGAGAAGCTCAGTTTGGTGTTCCTTTCGCTTCGTGTGGGGGATTGCTGGCTTCTCTTCTGCCTTGACTTTGTTCCCTGACTGCTTGTTCTCCTCAGCCTTGTTTCTCCCTCTGGTCCTTTTGGTCTTTTCCTGCCCGTGGCTCTTAGTTTTGCTGATCTTTCTGGATGCAGCTTTCTGAGGTTTGCCTTGAGAGTGCTTGGCCGTGTTCACAGGAGCCCTGTCACTGACTGCAGCGTGGCATGTAACCACTTCTCCCCCTAACAGGCACTCTGGATTCTTTGGCTGGATTTTGGCCTTGGGAGCGCCACTGATAGGCTCAGAGGCTTTCTGTTTGTTCTTCCTGGGTTGATCAGAGGGAACCTTTATGACACTTGGCTTTTCCTGCACCTGATTCACCTTAATGGCTCTGGTGTCTTTAGCTTTGATCACGTTGGGACCTTGGGATTGATCAAGATCTTTCAAAGGATTAAAGAGCTGGGGAAGGTGAATATCCTCCGCCAGTGTAGTAATGTCTGCAAGACCACTGCTAGGTTCAATCCCATTTTCAAGTGTCCCTAGGTCCTGACGACTCCGGCTGTTCTCTCCCAGATCAGCATTTTCAGAACCAGGCTGCTCCTCTTGGCTGAGGGGATCGGTGCAGGCCAGCGGCTGGTGAATATCAGGGATTCCTAAAGGGAGTAGTGGAGGATCTTGGTTCTCTGTTGGGATCTGGTAGGCATCCAGAGGCTTTGAAAGCTTGGTTTTGATATCATCCACGTGCTTACTCTCTATTTGTCCCTGGCTTGGAGCTGGAGGCAGGGCCAGGAGACGCCTGGCACTCTGGACTGGAGCTGTCACTGAAATGTCCCCAAGTTCAGATGGTGGGTTACTCTCAAGTATGTGGCTGTTTCTGCTACTGCAGGACTTGGGGAGTTCTTGACTTTGTGTCACACAAAACGTCTGGCTTGGAGGTTGCAATCCCAGGGAATTTTTCATCACCAGGGGGGAGGTCTCCATCCCTACAAAGGGATCAAGGGAGAAGTCAGTCCCTGGTAAGTGAGATGCTCCCCCTAAACACCAACACAGCAGTCATGTACCTTTCAAGGGGTTCAGGGGCAAGATGGGCAAGGCATTTCTACTAACTCTTCTTAAGGATCACGGACAGTGCCCTATGCTACGAGGTAAGCGGTGACTGTTGTAATTCTTACTGGTGAGCCTTTCCTGTCACTGATTCTCGGCTCGCTTTGTATTTCATAGGACTGTTATAAGTCCAATACAAAATGAGTCTTATTTTTAAAAACCTGAAATGTTTTACAAAGCCTAGCATTCTCATATAGGGTCCTTTCCATTCTCCCCACTTTCCCGAGAGGCCAAGAACACGTCACACCATGAACTAGGAGAGGGGGTAGAGCCCTTGCTGATGAAACACATCAACAAAGACAGAGTCTTAGCCTGCTTGCTCTCTGGACAGGATCTCGGACCACAAGGTCTTCAATCCTGGTATAAATGAAGGAAGTGAGGACAGTTCAACTGGCACTCACATAACAAGAGTTCTGAAACACCTTCCGAAGAGACTATAGCAGTAGATGAGGGAAGGGAGTGCTACAGTGTGGCAGTACAGGGGGAACGATCGGCTACAGCAGTGAAAAGTGTGGTACCGATTGGTGTGCTCTCGGCGTTCTTGTACATGTAGCATAGATGACCTCTACAGTGGCCCTCCCACCTTCCCACCTGCATTAGGTGTTCTTTTTTTTGTAATTTATGTTTATGTATTTATTTACTGTTTGAACTTATTTATTCTACGTATTTATTTTTTTGGCTGCACTGGGTCTCTCATTGCTGTGCACGGGCTTTCTCTAGTTGGCGGCTAGCGGGGGCTACTCTCGGTTGCGGTGTGCGGGCTTCTCATCGCGGTGGCTTCTCTTGTTGCGGAGCATGGGCTGTAGGCACGCGGGCTTCGGTAGTTGAGGCTCACGGGCTCTAGAATGCAGGCTCCGTCGTTGTGGCACATGCGCTTAGTTGCTGCACGGCATGTGGGATCTTCGCAGACCAGGGCTCGAACCCGTGTCCCCCGCATTGCATTGGCAGGCGGATTCTTAACCACGGCGCCACCAGGGAAGCCCTAGGTGTTCTCATATAGAGTCTAAAAACAGAGGGCACTGAGCGAAGGTAGTGGTTATTAAAGGCTCAGGATCTAAATTCTACCTGCCTCTACACCCCTTCCCAGCTGTCGATTTGACCCCATTTTTGAATGCCGACCTCATTCTTCAACTTTCTCTGGCGTTTGTTATACTCACCTTGAAAACTTGTTTCTGTGATGCGTTGAGCAGACACAGGGTGGCAGACTGCAGAGGTGGAAGCTGGTGGTCGGATATTTGTGGGCTGAATCTCCTTCAGTCCCATTCCCATTTCTGGTTGCCCAGAGGCCCGACTTCCTGTGTATGACGCCGAGCCGTAGGATTGCGGGCAGGAGCCAAGTTCTCCATACAGTAAAGACCCCAGTGTGCCTTGGTTATAGTAATATACCTGGCTTCCGTCCTGGCAGGGAAGTGACAGGCGGCTCTGCCCCTGATTTGGAATCTGAGATGGTGTTCCCTGAGCAAGGCTGGCAGAAAGCGATGGATGTAGAGGGACCATGTTCTTGGCGTCTGAAGTTTTATCATACTGGGCTGCCAGAAACATGGAGGAGGCAGCTGTGTGGCGGTCAGTGAGTGCCAGAGTAAAGTCTCCGAGTGAAGAAGAATTCTTTTCAGTGCTTGCTGTGATGTCCCACTCAAGAACACCTGGATAGGAAGCAGCTGAAGTGGAGATCTGGCTGTGGTCAGTAACTCCAGATAACATAGTCGTGCTAGAATGTTGGTAAAGGTAGGCACTACCCATGAGTGTCTGGAAAGGGGTACCAGTAGCCGATGCCGAACTGACGGCAGGGGCAGAGACTCTGGAGAAGTTGCAGACACTTCGTGTTAGGGAAGTTGCATTGCTCACCACAGGAGGAGAATGCTGCAGAGAATTTAGAGTTCCAAGTAGAGATGGATGTTGGAAATTTTCTGTAAGAACAAGAGGGTCATGAAAAACTCAGGGAGGTTGAGAAATTCTCACTACGTTTGAGGAACGGCATCATCTGAAGGTTCTTGCTATCAGGACACCTCTACTATCACTACTTCCTGAGAAACCCAAAATCAGACAGTTAATGATGGCTGTAAGGACTGAGCAGTTTTCCACTCTTCTCTATTAACTGCCTGTGCTCCCATCTTGGGCACAGACGGGCAGAAGAGCCAAGTGGTGTGGTTCAGAGATTGTTCTCTAGGCTGGAAGCAACCTTCTCCCTGCCCTGTCTTTCCCTTCAGCCTGCACTCGTATTGACTTCTATGCTATTTCCTAGACTGGAAGCATTTTAGAACTAGGAGGCCCTTAGAGAACTTCGATGTTCTCAGTCTCATTTCGTGAGTAAGGAAACTGAGGCTCAGAGAGGTCGGGTTGACTTGTTCAAGTTCTCTCATTATGTTAGTATCATTACCAGGTTTCAGAACCTAAGTATCCTGACTTCCTTGCCAGGACTCCACTCTGAGCATGATACTGCCAGAAAGCAGGAGAAATAGAACTTATAATATAGGCATTTTTTTTGTCCATTAGAAAACAGTACGGCTGTTACCATTGTCGTCTTCAGTGTCTCCCTTTGCTTGTGCAGTTCCCACGCTATTACCTAGAGGTGACGTACAGCTCAGTCCAACTGGTGAATTGAAAGAGTCATTTTTGCCCTCTTCAAGCCTGGTTTCTCATCCTACCTCAAAATGATTACCCGAAAGTGGATTTCTTAAGTGCTTTTGGAAAGGGAAGAGTTATCTGATTACTTCAGATTCCTCACCTGTAAAGTGGTTATAACACCACCACCAATAATAATAGCAGTAATAATTAATAGATGAATAAGCTGATCTATTGCGTATGATTTATATGGAGGAAGATACAATAAGTTCTAGAAAGACAAAGAAAAATCATGACAAGCATATTACGTTAACGAAAAAGAAATCCATAGATATTAATGAAAACTGGGGTATGTGGCAAGTATCGAAGCCTAATGAATTTACTAACAAATGGCATTCTGTACTATCCATGCAATATTATGAAAGTGAATTTTGCCCACTCTATTTTAGTGAATACTATTAACCAGAAGACACGATGGAGGTGATAGAGGTGAATGAATTCCTAGCCAATGCATACAGACAGAGAAGGTATGTCAGTAAAAAATGCATAACAAGCAACAGAATGCAATAAATGTGCATGTATAGGTAGCCACAACACATATAGACAAGTATTTCAATGAAAACCGGTACGAAGCAGACAGCAAAATAATAAGTGTAAAAGAGTTTCATTATTGTGCTCCTTCATATTTTTACCCAGCAAGTAAGAGGTATTAAGCCTAGGAGAAATATATATTTCAATGAATATAGCTTATATAATAAGCAGAAAGGAAGCTTAAAATGTATCAGGAAGGTTTTTGGATTTATCCTAGAACTTAGATTAGAATCATCTTCAGCATCCAGGAAGATGGCATCCCAAAACCTCAAAAAACCATCATGCCTAGAATCCAATTAAAAAAGATTTTCAAATGTAAGAAAATCCACAGGACTCCACAATATGGTTTTCGATAAATGTGGATGTTTGTTTGTTTTGTTTCTTTGGCCGCGCCGCGTGGCCCTGGCCGTGAAAGCACCGAGTCCTAAGCACTGGACCGCCAGGGAATTCCCTAAGTGGGGGGAATTAGAGATGTGGGGCTTGACTTTTTCTTCTTCTTCTTCTTCTTCTTCGGTAGCTAAGATCTACAAGCGAACGATGGCTGTTGATCAATGTGCTCTCTGTGTTAGGAAGGAAATAACTGTAAAAATGAAAAGCAGCCTTGCCTTAGAACCTACATATCACACCAAGGAAAATAGTCCTTCTGATTCAATTTAGAAGATATCACTTAAAATGTTGAATTGGTGAAATGTCTACCTAGTTTAAAAATTAGAAAGAATAAAACACTGAAAAGCAGCCCCCTAGATAACCACTGTGGTTGCTTGTTTATAGGAGGCATCATTTCTAAAACGTATTTCTAAAATGTTTATATTCAAAACTGTCAAGTGGCCAACTGTATTCAGAGAGGCAATAAAAGAAAGAAAACGGAGTATGACTTTTCTGATAAGCTGCCTTTCCTGGTGATCCCCTGTTCTGGCCTTACTTTCCTTCTTAGTCTGTTAATGTAAGGGTTTGCTACCATCAACTTGGTTTTGCCCTGCTCTGAGCAGGTTTCCCTCTGTGCTGTTTCTGCTTTAATTGAAAATCTTTGGTTCCCATCAGCATTCCATTGCAAACTCCGTTTTTCTTGAGAGCTCCTCTATGCTTTCCCTCTTCATTCTTACATTTTCTCCCATCTCTTGGTGCCTGTTGGCCTGTGCTAATGAAAACCATCCTAAACTTCCTTACGCTCGACTCTGTGCCTCCCTGTAGAGCCCAGTACTCTCCATCCTCTCTCCCTATTCTCTCTTTTCAACTAGTCGAAATCCTAGTGGAGGGAGACCATTAGAGATGAAACATCTTGGTATATATTGCTAGTTTTCTATGTCCCCTGACTTTTCTATGTTTCTGTTGAAACACTCTTGAGAAGTGTCTGATTTCGTTTTCTACATGGGTACCCTTTAAGGCTCAATACTGGAAAAGAAGGGGATCAGAGTGATCAACCCAACGTGGTATCCTAACGTAACAGTTAAGGAAAGCAACAGGCTTTGTGAGACAGCCAGTGATTTGTCCAAAGTCACACAGATAGTAAACGTCAAAGTCAAAACTGAAATTAGGTCTCCAGACGTGTAGTTCAATACTTTCCCTCATTATTCCATGCTATTTTGAATCTCCTACTCAATTTAGGGGCAAAAGAAATCGAACGCAAAACTTTCCAAAGTTTCTTTTCTTACCTGACATGGTCAGAGAAGAGGAAGCATCCACTGCAGGTACCAGGGATGAGGAGACAACACTAGAGGATGTCCGAGTGGCTGCAGCTGAACGGCGCACGTGTCCAGTACAGAGGTCACTGGTTACTGGTCCAAACAGCTCCACGGAAACCCCAAGACTCTACCAAGTGGTAGTAGGTTTGGTAGGAGAGTGATGTCACAAAGCAGGCAGTTGAAAGGTATGAGAGAGCCAATAGGGAGGTCCGATCCCCAACAGGAAGGCGGGCTTGGGTGAAGAGAGTGTAGGAGAGCTAAAACAACACCTGAGTTTCTGAGCTCTGGGGAGGAAATCCTAGAAGACAGATTTACCTCCCCCAGGCTCTTCCATTAGGGAAATCATTGCCACATTTCTTACAGACGTTCATTAATACACTGAACTAAGAGTTACTTATATTCTACAGAGTATTCTATTTTATGTATCATATACTTAGAGCTATATAGATCTTCTTTAATTAATAATCCTTAGGAAGGAAAGAGCCATCTAGTTTGAACTATTACAGTTGTTCTGAAATCATATGTGTCTAATGAGTGAACTGATAGCAGCTTTTAAGGAGCCAAAGTAGGGATTAAGAAGCTCTTTTTGTAACTTGGTTCAAGAGTAGGGTGAAGTTTGTTGAGTGTACCTTGTGGAGAATGTTGTGGTCCAAGGCTCTTCTCTTTTAGTTTCTTCTCCTTGACTCCTACCTTCCTTGGGCTGGGCTAGGCTGGGGGCCAGGTTGGACTTGCGACTTAACATTTCTCTTCCGCTTTCTCTTTTTTTTTTTTCTTCCATTATGGGCATTGCTTCGAGGACAAGCCTTGATCTTGCATTGGACGTTACTTCCTGTCACCTTCCAGCAGCAGGAGTCTTCTTTTCAGTGCTTGATGCTTCACGAAATAGACTCTGCCCGTTGGCAGCAAATACCAGAGAGCTAGGAGACAGAGCTGGTTGCAGACCTTTCCTCTTCCAGCCTTTGGTTGCAATTGTTTGGCCCATAATTTGCTAGCTCTAGTTCCTTGGGCCACACAGGTATCCTGCCATCTCCAGCTCTTGTTATATGTGAGAGACATTCTGAACACTGTCCCTTTTTCTTTGCACAGAAGTATATACAGTGTGGCAGTTACTGTAATCTCCTCCGCCTTGCAAACAGCCACTCTAGAATCTTGGACCTCTAGGACTCTCTGTCTTGCATGCTTGGGGGCAAGGCCAAGCAAAATGAAGAGGAGAATAATTAGAGAAAGAGGAGGACGTTGGTGGAGAATTGGGAGCAGGTAAGGTGAAAGGGCACAGGAGAAAAGAGATGCATGTAGACTTTTTGGTTTCTGTGGGAAACAGGTTGACACACTTGGGCCTCATTTGGTATTAACAGAACAGAGAGTTAAAGATCTAAGTAGCTAGATAGTGTGCAGCAACTGCCATGAAGTCTGTACACTGAAGAGAACAGTCTCACATCTAGTTTTCATTTTGTTTTATGTCATAGTACCTTATTTATAGCATTCACTGGTGTGTTTGTAGAATACAGATGTTTTCAAATGCTCTGGTTTTGTCTACATGGTTATCTCCTTGTCCTGTTTGTAAGGAATCCAACATTGTAAGACATATTGCATGTTTTTCTCTTGACGATTGTTGACCTTGAAGCGTCATGAACTAACTTGAGCTGTTGGATTCTGTGGAGAAACGTTCAAAAGGGTCTGTGAAAAAGGCACTGTGGTGAGTCGCATTATGCACCCGAGCGTAAGGAGCAAGATATCTGCCACCAGCCCAGCTTGGCCTGGATTGCCTCTGTTTTAGTTCCCCTGGTTAGTGCTTTTCTCCCTAACCACTCTTGTGACTGTGATAATGTGAGTAAGGGCGGAGTTGCTAATGATCTATGTGTGAGGTAAGCTGGTTTGAGGGAGGAAATCTATGGACCTAGTCATTTTCCTTGGTGGTAAGCTTTCAGGGGTGCAGAGATGGATCTTCCTGGGGCCTTTTCTGGTCCCAGGAAGATATCGCATAGATGGGACCTCCCAAGACACACATTGAATCTTTAGGCCTGTTTTTCCTATTATGAGGTACGAACGAGTTTCTTCACTGATGGGGATGATGCTTATCTGAGAAGAAATTGTGAAAGGTGGTGTAGTGTAGAGGTGTGGCTTAAGCTTTTAAGTTTTCCTCCAGGTTTTTCCCCTAAGCTTCCTACTTCGGACGGCCTACTTACATGATACTAGTAGGTGATGTCCGGCTAACAACTTCCTAAATATACCTGCAAGCCAGATCAGTGTCTCTTTTCTCTGTATTCCCATGGAAATCAAGAGTCCCGCCGAATTTTCCATCGAAACAGTTGATTTGTGTTGTCTCTAGGAATTCTAAAGGGCGTACCGTTGCTTCCTAACCGGTGTCATTTGGGAGATCCGCCTCTGTACGTTCAAATGATTAATTTTGAGACTTTGCTCATGTGTGCAGTAAACCCTTGAATTCCCTAAGACCTTCCTTTCCTCCATCTCCTACCCCATTAAGCCCGCTTCAGTTCATCTCCTGAATTTCTTTGGAATCTGTCAGCCAGCTCTTCCTCAACTTCCTAATACTGAACTTGCCTGTCTGTTGCGATTAGGTCCTAACTGGTGTCCATATATCTTGTTTCCTTCCAATCCACTCTTCACACAAGAAACCTTCAAAGCAAGTTGGAACGTTGCTCATAAACATCGCTCACAAGCATTGTTTTGAGAATAGAAAACACACTGTTGGCCTTTAAGACTCTGCGTGGTCTAGAATCCTCTCTGCTTCTCTAGCCCCATCTTGTGCCACTTTTGCCCTCACTTTCTATGCTTCAGATACACTGAATTAACCTTAGTTCTCACTCATCTGACAGAAGTCAGTTCAGATACTATTTTTCACTGTGATTCCTAGCATTAAGGAATTTGATTATCAGGTTTTTTATGAGGACTATTTCATCAGGGGTACAGAAGTTCTGGCCATCTCTGGTTTTGGATATCCCTTATTTGTTGAGACCTTTGCGTTGTTTGGTTGCCTTTTGTCTGTTTTCCAGATGGGAAAACAGGAACAAGGGAAGTATAGGTTATTACTAGGTGGGGTTGAACAAGTGGAGCAGCAAACTGCAAAGCAGAAAGAAGAGGGACGTACTATAGAGGGATATGACTTCCATTCTCAAGGCGCCTGCATCCTGTGCAGGGAGACAGCCTAACATAAAATGTGCCTAACAACAAATATATTGACTTCTTACTAAAAATCTCCAGTTCATAGAACCGAGGGGTTTGTACCTTCTCCTTTAAAAGTGATAGTCCTGGGACTTCCCCGGTGGTCCCGTGGTGAAGACTCTGCGCTTCCAATGCAGCAGGCGTGGGTTCAATCCCTGGTTGGGGAGCTAAGATCCCACATGCTGCGCAGCCAAAGAAATTTTTGTCGAACGTTATACTCCTGTATTGTTGGCTTTAGTGGTTTAGATTTTGTTGTACTGTTAAGAAGATTTCAGTTTATTTACCGGGAACAAACAACACATAATGTAAAAATAGTTTCCCAGAAACGATTTCCATCATTCTCTTCTTCCCTTTCTCCCGCAGACTGGTGTTTCACCTTGACAAGTTCTCTGTCATTCCATAGGAAAGCTGTCTGGCTTGGAGGTTGCAATCCCAGGGAATTTTTCATCAGCGGGGAAGTCTCCATCACTACAGAGGAATCAAGGGAGAAGTCAGTCCCTGGTAAGTGAGATGCTCCCCCTAAACACCAACACAGCAGTCGTGTACCTTTCAAGGGGTTCAGGGGCAAGATGGGCAAGGCATTTCTACTAACTCTTCTTAAGGATCACGGACAGTGCCCTATGCTACGAGGTAAGCGGTGACTGCTGTAGTTCTTACTGGTGATCCTTTCCTGTCACTGATTCTCGGCCTTCTTTGTATTTCATAGGACTGTTGTCAGTCCAATACAAAATGAGTCTTATTTTTAAAAACCTGAAATGTTTTACAGAGCCTAGCATTCTCATATAGGGTCCTTTCCATTCTCCCCACTTTCCCGAGAGGCCAAGAACACTTCACACCATGAACTAGGAGAGGGGGTAGAGCCCTTTCTGATGAAATACATCAACAAAGACAGAGCCCTTAGCCTGCTTGCTCTCTGGACAGGATCTCGGACCACAAGGTCTTCAATCCTGGTATAAATGAAGGAAGTGAGGACAGTTCAACTGGCACTCTGATAACAAGAGTTCGGAAACACCTTCCAAAGAGACTATAGCAGTAGATGAGGGAAGGGAGTGCTACAGTGTGGCAGTACAGGGGGAATGATCGGCTACAGCAGTGAAAAGTGTGGTACCGATTGGTGTGCTCTCGGGGTTCTTGTACATGTAGCATAGATGACCTCTACAGTGGCCCTCCCACCTTCCCACCTGCATTAGGTGTTCTTTTTTTTTGTAATTTATGTTTATGTATTTATTTACTGTTTGAACTTATTTATTCTACGTATTTATTTTTTTGGCTGCACTGGGTCTCTCATTGCTGTGCACGGGCTTTCTCTAGTTGGCGGCTAGCGGGGGCTACTCTCGGTTGCGGTGTGCGGGCATCTCATCGCGGTGGCTTCTCTTGTTGCGGAGCATGGGCTGTAGGCACGTGGGCTTCGGTAGTTGAGGCTCACGGGCTCTAGAATGCA